>NW_026921068.1:80000-183177 GCF_032062105.1 Saccostrea cuccullata
TTGCTTATCCCAAAAAATGCTACATGCTGTGTTAAAATTAAAGCCTTGGATATATTTAATCCAATGTAAATAGTTTTCAAAATACATGCATTTGATGAGAAAAAGTTTCTGTGTGATATTGATTTTGTTTTCCTATTTCATATAAAGAATGTTCCCTCCTTGGGTTCAACATCACTCTACCAACAATCAAGAATGAAAAGCTGGCCCGCCATGTTTATTACTCGATTGAGAGTGACTGTATGAGACTGGACACATGTGCCGATATTTCCCTTTCCTTGGCTGGATTGTCCTATACTAAAGCCATGAAGGCATACGTCGACCTGGATCCCTGCAGCTTCGTTTTAAAGGTCGGATTTGAGACCTTCCAGTTGATGAAAGTGTTGCTGAATTATGACTGGGGTAAGAAAATTTGTTCTGAATGAACAATTTTTGAAACTGCATGTTCTAGAAACAAAAGAGGGTGAATGGAAAGCTGAGATAATAGGTTTGACTATAACAAAAAGTTGCCTATGGATTTTCCAGTATGCACTTTCCTAAGCTTTCTCTCTGGGATTTATTTTCATCGGATGTTATTTCAGAGAACTGATATACAGTTATACAGTGATACATGTAATTAATATTTACTTTATGTCATTAGGTATAATTATAATTTTTTTTCATTTCAAGGCACTGAAAAGGTTCAAGAAATTTCCAAGAATGTCAAAATAAAGTAAGTTAAATGTCATAATGGAAAAAAATATGCTAAACTCAGGATCATTACAAATTTGTGGAAAGATTCAAAATATGACATATTGTCAGTGATGAGTTTCATAATTTCACTTTATCTTGAAAAGGTACAACCTGAACAGAAATGTTGACAAGAAGATTTTTATTCTGGACTTTGGCCTGCAGATTTGTTTGTCAGAGGGAGATTGTATTCTAGATGACTATCTACTTAAACAGTTTGAATTCCCTATTCCCCTCTGTGGAGATTTTGTTCTTCCAGGTAAAAAATGTTAAAAAAGATGTTAGCTTACAAAATAGCTACATGTTCGTCTTTATTTTGGAGTCATATTAAAGGTATATTGTAATGAATGAGATTCTCCTCAATTCAACGTATACATGCTTGATAATTTTTTCAGGAGGTGGTTCCATTAAAGGCATGCTTGCAGAAATCGGAGGCAAAATGACTGAGGAGGCATTTGAATTAATTCTGAGGAAATTTGAGTTAGACGTATGTTTGTCATTAATTTTGACACAAATATTGACTTCAACTATGACTTTTTTAAAATAAAATTTGAAATGACTGTACATGTTAAATTTTATCATATTTTCAGAAAGTTATTGTATCAGGGAAATGTTCAGTTCCAGAAACTCCACCAAGTAAGAGATTTTTAAAAGTAAATTGAACATGTATTTTAATTCTGAAAATCTTTGAAGGTTGCAGATCAAGTTACATATTGATAAAGTTAATTCCTTACCCTATGTGCCTTTGGGTGCAGCATGGACTAGGGAGGTGAAATTCAACAATTTGAGTGATTTTCCATCTTTTACAGCTTGTCCGTCCACATTTGATGTGAGAAAGTATATGCCAACAGGGATCAAACACATGGTGACCTGTGAATTGCCTCCTAACTGTTGGGGAATTGACTGCTGTTTAGATCTAACTTTCACAATTCCACTGGGGGACATCAAAATAACCAAAAATATTCCCTTCTGGTTTAAACTGGACCCTTGTGATTTTTTCATTGATATTGGATTTGGGACTATCACTCTCCTGAGAACCAAATTCCTAACATACGAGTATGGTGAGCAGCCAGCACAAATTTCTATGTTTTATGTAAACTATTAAAATTGAGCTAGAATCTTAATACACTTTATTGATGCGTTGCTTTGAATTACAGGAACATCTAAGACACTGACGCTTGGAACTGGAGACCCAGCTCCTGTTAAAGTCACGTAAGTTAGACAAGTCTTTGATTTTCTTTAGTTTATGTTAAAAGAGCGTTACTCAGTCTGTTGGCATACATACACCGTCACACCGTTACATACATGTACATGGTTGCAGTTACGAGACTACTAAAAAACTAGTGCTACATTTTCCGTTGAGTTGAACAACGTTAAATTTTTGGTGAAGCTTTATTAAAAAAGGCAAACTGTATGCATTTAAGACTTTATAATGACCAAAGTTACCAAGTATATTAAAATTTTAGCACAGCACGCGTGCGCATGTGAATGCATATGCATAATGACGATAACATCTTGTTTCGGATATTTAGAAATCTTGGATATACTAAATTTGAAGCGTTAAATCCAACAAGCATTAAAAATAGATCATTTGGTGTATTTTAATTTTACCAATTTCACGTGCACGCACGTGCATGCATGTATAATGACCAAACTTCTTGTGGATGATAAATCTGTTAAGGTGCAACTACCATCCTGTTTGCTTCAAGGGAGTTACAGCCATTTAAAGTCTAAGCCTAATCAGGTTGCAGCGAACGTGTTAAAGCATTTTTGGAAAAGGTTTCATTTCAAGTAGGATATCTTAATGCATGCCTATGTCTAAGATTTCATAGCATGTCGTCAAAAAACAAAAAAGATATTGATATTTTTGTTTCAGGATGCTCAAATCTGACCTACACGGTTGAGTGCAGGTTAAAGTTTTTGGTGCAGTTCATGTCTGTCTATGTTACTATAAACCCCATATAATGACCAAACTTACATGGATGATACATCTTAAAGTTTAAGCCAATCAGATTGCTTCGGATGCTGAATCTGTCATACATATTTCATTTTGAGTAAACAGGTTAAAGTTTATGGTTAAATTTTAGCATTTCAAAAAACAGAAAAGATATTGAGTTTTTAGTTTCCTATAATGACCAAACTTGCATGGATGAGTACATCTTTGGTGTCATATTATTAACACTATTAATATATGCTTATATAATGACCTACATTTTCAAAAAATGTAAAAGTTATGACTATATTAAATATATCAGTCATTTCATTCATTTCACGCGCCCGCACGTGCAACGTATGCGCGCTATGACCTTGACCAAACTTACACACCCATTAATCTAAAAAGGTTTTAACTTAGTTTGGTTGCTTCGGAACTGAATCTGACCTACATTTTCCGGAGAACAAATAAGAAAAAAAAAAATAATAATAATAATAAGAAACCGAGTAAAAACAATATGTTCCCAAACTCCGTTTGGGGAACATAATAATCATAATGCAGGCTTTAAATAGGTGTTGTTCTTTTGTGCATGAGGCAGATTTTATAATTCAATTTTAAGTATATGATGAATGTTATTTATGATCAGAGAAGGATATGACCTAAAATGAGATTGCTTAAATGATGCATTTAAGGATTAGAACTCATAATCTTGCTTCAGATGCTGTAATTTTAATTACATTTTCATGATGAAAAAAGTTTTTGTTTTTATATATTAAAATATAATGTACAAATAACAAGTGAAATTTTGCATTTTTGGATGTACCTTTATTGTTGGTTAATTGTGTGACTTAATTTGCCTTACTTAAAGACAACATTCGTTGAGGTGAGCTCTGTAATCTCTGATTACCTATGTTTTTGTGATGTAGGGTTCTCCTTTTTTCCTCAGGTACATGATTGATCAAATGCCAGAGAACAAAGGTTTTATAGTGGATGTAAAAGTTTCTATATGTTTCCCATTGGATGATCAGAGCATTTGTATTCCAAATGACGAAGGACTTCATCTAATGCAGAATGAAGAGATTCCAGTTTGTGATCAAAGAGCCTTAGTCAACTTTAAAAGTATGTGGGTCGATCTGACGGAATTCTTTGTTTTATTGTTTAGAAACATCACATGGATATTTTTGTATTAACCTATTTTACATTTCTTATATAGATTTCTCGCTTACAAATTGGGTTAAAAACAACACGTTGAGAGCGGGACAACAGTTAGCAGAGGGGGCACTGACTTTATTGTTGGAACAGCTGAATATTACCAATTTTTTCAAACGTCCTCGATGTGACCGCCACAGAAATCCTTACATTCCATCGGTACAGGGAATCCACAATAGTAAGGACATGGCTGTTAGAGAGAGATATAGATTACGATTCATATACATGTTGATACAGTCGCTGCAAAATATATGATTATTTGGTCAAACTGTTGACTCATGGGCCAATGTTTGAATTTGGTGGGAAATGGGCAAGAAGTTTATTATACCCACCGCAAACGAATGTTGCCTGATCTTTATATAAATCATCTTTGTCCGTCTCTCTGTCTGTCTAGCTGTCCCTCCGTCCGTCTAGCTGTCTGTCCGTCTGTCTGTGCAAACATGTCCGGTCCATATCTTTCTTACAGAGGAACATTAGATTCTACTACTCCACACAAAGATTGCCTATGACCCAAGGGTGTGTCATGACCTTGATCAAGGTCATATTTGGGAAGTATCAGAAATACTCAAGCTATTTATCACTGAAAGAAATTTTTTCATAATTCGTGTCTGGTCCATATCCTTTATGGAAAAACATTGTTTAAATCAAGGTTTTTATTTCACACAAAGATTGCCCATGATCTAAGGATGTGTCATGACCTTGACCCAAGGTCATTTGGTCTGGAACAATTTTTCAAAAGGTCACAGTTTTGGATTTCAATATAACTTGGCACACAAAAAATTTCATAAATCGTGTCTGGTCCATGTTTTCTTATGGATAAATTTCTGTGAAATTCATTTCACACAAAGATTGCCCATGATCTAAGGATGTGTCATGACCTTGACCCAAGTTCATCTGTGCAAGTTCAAGGTCACTGGAAGAAAAATTTAATGATTCATGTTTGATTTCAATATAACTTGGCACATCTTTAGACTATGGAAAAACTTATCGGAAAAACGGTGTTTCCGGGGGTAGAAATTTTGTCATGTTTGGACAGTTCAAGTTTAAATCATCTTTGAAGACCAAAATATACATATGGATGCATTTTAAATCAGAATAAAATGTAAAATGCCTGATCTGTACTATTTTTAAATGTTTCTCCATATAAACTTTTCAGAATGCCCCCGAACCATAGGCTTTCTTCCCTCTAAGATTCCGGACCCTATGTCATGTTACATCCCAGACTTCTGCACTGGGGTGGAGTGTTGTGCTGAGATCCCACTCCTTGGACTAGGACTCCATGCTTATGTTTACCTGGACCTGGACAAACTAGAGTTAAGATATGGGCTGGAAACAATGACAGGAACTTTAAAACTGTTTGATTATGAATGGGGAGATACCATTAAAATAGCTGTGGCAGAGGGACTGATTTACTTCTCGTAAGTTCTAGGGACCTTCTTTTAATAGATTGTTCTAATATATTCTGAGGTGTTTTCTATCAGAAATACTCAAAGCTATTTATCCCCCCTTTCTGTACAGTTTGATTTTTATCATATGACCCTTAAATCAGTTGATGCTCTGGTTTGCAGCCTTTATGAAATCCAGTGCAGTACAAGATGAGAATTTCAAGCTTCATTGTTTAAATCAATTGTAATATTTTAAACTAATTTTTTTAAACTGATATAATCTTGATTTTGACATGCTTTCTATAGGTTCAATGTTAAGCCAATCACAGATGAGCGTGTGTATGTTTTTAATGCCCATGCTGAAGTGTGCCTAGAACCAGACGACTGTTCTATAAACATCCCCATCATGAAGAACACCAAGCTGCCCACTCTTACATCAGTCGTTACTGGAAGCAACAAAAGTATTCTTATTTGTATAAATGAAAATATTTTTTACACAGAAAAGAATGTTATTTTCACATACTGAAGTCATACATGTATGTGAAGAAAGATGAGAGAAAAGATAAAAGATACAAGTTCATTAAGCTTAAAATGTTTTTCATTAATTGAGATAATATACTTGTACTGTCAAAAAATAAGCATGAATATTATAGGTTCAGATACATACAGGAAAAAATTGTATCTTTATAGAGGTGTTTTAAAATGTATTCATCTTAAACACTATTTTCAGACTTTTCTCTGAGTAACATGCTAAAAGAAATGGGCAATGTGACTTTGGATGGCATGAAGGATAGTGCTAAAGCTGTGTTGCTTCAGCAGTTAGGAGTGAGTGATTACATGCTGGACACCCCCTGTAGTATTACCGATAATCTTTACACACCCAATGTCAACGGATGGAATAATGGTAAATATACAGTGTAGCTAATGGCTGATACTTTAGTTTTGAAAAAATGCTAAAAACTTTTATCTTTACTGATTAAAATGCTGAATATTTATCACATCAGTGGTGTCAAATCCTGAAGAAAGAAGTCAAGAATCTTACTGTAGCATCTTATATTAATTTTATATGAGAAGGTAGTTTATGTATATCTATCTTTCCAGAGTGCCCCCTGACCTGGGTGAAGCCACCGAACATTCCCTTTGATAATGTGAAGTGTGCTCTGACTGAAAACTGTACTCGTATTGACTGCTGTGTTAGTTTCAAACCGCTCAATATGCATGTCCACATATTCCTCCATTTTGACCGTTGTAACTACATCATATCTGGAGGAATTGAGAAGAAGACATTTTCGTACGGACTCTTGGATTTCACAAACTTTTGGGGTAATTAAATGCAATATAGAATTATTGATTTGGAATTACTTGTGATCTATTATATTTTTATACATACAGTGAATTTTTTAGACACTAATTAATATTTTAAGTGATGTTTTACAGGAAAAGAAGTTTCCATCAGCATTGTTGACATTATTTACATAAAGTAAGTTCAAAAGATTTTTTAAAAATATCTTTGATTTTTTTTTTTTATTTGTTAAAGTGGGATTGCAGCTCATTAATATATTCAATTGCAGCTCATCAAAACATTCAGTTGGTGTAAAAATTATTTTGTGTAGGTTTACAGCTAGTCAGCTTGAGGTGTCAAAGAAGTATGTGCTAGATTTGAGTGTAGCAATTTGTCTAGAACCAGACTCCTGTGCTTTGGATGTCCCAATATTTGACCAAGTTCTTATTCCTATTCTGAACTGTGATCTCACCATGGACTTCAACTTGAAAGGTCAATTTTTATGTGTAATACTCTAAACCATTTACATGCATTTGGCTTTGTCTTTGTTGAGAATATTTCTCTTGTAATTATGAATTGTTGCGGACAGATTTCAAACTTAGGCAAATAATAATAAATGTACAGTGTATTTGGTTTACATTATTTAGGTAATAATTATTGTTTTACCTGGGTGTTTTTGTATCTAATAGTATCTTTTTTTTGCAACAAACTTGTGCTATGTTTTTTCCAGGATTTTCACTAAAGGAATACATGAAGAATGAACTTGGTATGACTGCTGATGGTAGTTTATCCACAGCTTTGTCTAACTTTGTTTTTGAGAAACTTGGATTGAATTCATTTATGAAGGAGGTTCCTTGTGAAAGATCTGAACCTCCATACAGCATCAACAAACTCAACTACACTGGATGGTCCTCTGGTAATTATTTTAACAGTAATGTAATATTTTACATGTTGTAACAAAGTATTTTTAAAAAGTTTATAAACCTTACCTTCTTATTCTTATTCTTATTATGAGGACGAGGGATGCATCATTAAATGAGAATTTAGCTTATATAAGCATAAAGAGCATTCACTTCACTTTTTCGTATTTTTTCCTTGCAGAATGTCCTGCCAATTTGCCACTTTTCAAAATCCGAGGAACCAGTAATTGTAACATTAAAAACACCTGTACAGCAGTCTCTTGTTGCGTGGAGGTGGGAAAAGTGGGGAGGACATTTGAGTTTGTTATGGACATTGACTTCTGTAACCAGAAATTTACTGTGGGGATTGAAAAGCTGGTAGAGGAGGTGTCCTTAAATATGTTTGACTATGGTAAGACCTATAGATTAACATTGTATAAAGATTTTCAACAACTTAGATACTATCATTCTTGCCTTTTCTTTGTAAGTTTTTAACTTTTAGATTATTTTGAAATACTGTTTTAGTTTATAAATTTGCAACATATTGACTTGAAGTAAAGATACAGGTATTTGACTGTGTATTAAATTTTATGTAATTTGAAATGTCTCTTTTATAGGAGTAAGAAAGGAAATTGTCATCATGGGTGTGATAAAATTATGGTATGTGTAGCTCTTTTGTACAATTCAACTAAACATTTGTTAAATAACAAAGCAATTTTTATTTCAAATTAATATTTTTTTCTATATCATAATAAAATGACAGATTTTTTCCCACATTTCTTGAGGTTAATATTACATGTATATGTGTAATATTAGCTTTTGATTCATTATACCACAATCAGTGATTCATTTTGCCCTGCGTATTGCGTAATTTACGCATTAAATTCATTAAATACCCATTGGTTTTTGTCCAGTGCGTCCCGAATACGCATAAGTGATAACCCGCATAAAATAGAATCGAAGTTTCCAGTTTCTATTTTTATCGTTCATTCTGTTTTTCGGAACAACTGCAACACGTTTTAGCATGCTTCATATTTCATTTGTCTTCTATAAATCATTTAAACAAAAGGCTTAATGTATGAGATACGGTAAAATTACATTTAACAAGTGTTTTTAATTGTTTAATATGTCGTAATTAACACGCGCTAAGCCGCTGACACAGTATACGAAAGCTGGTCATAAACCGTCCCGATTTTTAACAAAGAAAATATTAATAATCAAAGCAAATTATAAGGACAGTGAAAAATCAGTGATCTAACTGTAAAAACATTGCTTTGGAGTTGGTAGACACTTAATTGCCTGGAGGGGTGTTGGGAGATAATTATCAAGTGACCAGCGCACGTGTTTAAAACATTGGCTTCCTTTCATTGGTACGTAGATAGGGGGTTTATGTTGCAGTGAATTTTCACTGAGTTATTTACAACCTAAAATATTTTTTTATTATTGTATTAAAAAAAAAGACATTACTTTGTCTGATTATTACGGAAGGAGTGAACGTCTAAAAATAACATCGGTAATGGCGGCCTACACGGAGAGTCGGGGAGACAATAAACATGCAGCTCAAATTAATTTTAACTTGCTTTTTCATGTAATTATAGTATCAAAAGGTTATGAAAATGACATTTTTAACAAGCATACATGTACTTTCCAACAATAAATTCAGAAGTTTACATTAAAATATGGCGATAAACAAAAGAAGTTACACATGTCTTTATATGTAATAATACGGTATGTACGTATGATAGCCATGTTTCACCTGAAAGAAAAACATATGAAAATCCCATTTTCATGTAAAGTATGCGCTCCTTTCTTACAGAAATTTATTTTAGGAAAAAGTGCGTATTATATTCCGCCAAATATGGTAACTGAAGAAAAAAACTTGGCTTTATATCACATTCATAGTTGTTAAAATTCTGACCCATTGATTTTGAGTTCTGACCCATTGCTTTCTGACAGAGGGGTACACTGTACCCATTCATTCAATTTTCAAAATGAATCACTGCACAATATAACACTATCTCTGATGTTCTAGGTACACTATATGGGACAATGTAGGGGAAGGTGTCTATGTGGTGACAGTGGATCTGGCGATCTGTTTTGAAGATGGAGGGGACTGCCTAGTGAATGTCAATATCTTTGATAAAGTGAAGCTCTCCAAACAAGTGTGTGTTTGGGCCACACAGTTCTTAGATCCAAGTAATGTTTTTTTTTTTTTCAGATTTCATCATTATGATAATATTCTTTGTATTTTTCTTGACACTAGTTGTTCTTCAATTACATACAGTATACAATATCATATATTGTTTGCTAATTTTTTTTTTAAAGTTTAATAGCTTAAAAGTCGGTAACAAAAGTAGGAATTAACACAGATTATGAGATGACATGTTTATTAAAACAGATGTAAAGATCTTTAAAGTTATATTCTTTATACTTTGTAGACTTCTCCCTGGAAGATTATATGAAAAAGCAGGGAATGAATGCTGTAGATCAACTGAAAGGACTGGCATTGGATAAACTTAAGGAAGCTCTGGGTCTACCTACTTACCTGAATGACCCCCCTTGTTCTCTGACAGATTCAAAGTATGTCCCAAATACCAATGGAATCAAAAAAGGTAATTTGTGAATCAAAACAACTTTATAACAGCTAGTGGTTATGATGATTCAAAAAGAAATTTAACTGTCACCATGTGAACATTATAAAATTTCTTTTCCAGTTTGTTCTAAGAATTTGGGACAGGTGAATTCTAACTTACCCACTCTGCCCGGTAACATGGTGTGTCAGATAGGAGACTCCTGTACATCTATAGATTGCTGTGTTGGGGCCTCCATCATCCAACACAACTTTCATGTCTATCTAGACATTGATCCTTGTAATTTCCGCATCAAATTTGGAATCGACAAGCTAGAGTTCATTATCTACATGCAGGAATTCTCTTTTGGCATTGAAAAGGACTTTCGCCTTGTGAATGTTGTCAGAATTAAGTAAGATAACTTTCAACAATACATTTGAAATCTCATGATATTACTCATAAGATTATAGATGAAATGTGATAATGTTTTTTTGTTTGTGTTGGAAAAACTTTATTATTCAACCTTGTCCAGTATCTTGATGTAACTTTTTTTTGTAATAGATTTAAGATCTGGGACCTGTCAGCCGAGAATCAGTACTTGGTGAACATGAAAATTAGTGTGTGCTTTGAGGAGAGCTCTTGTGTTCTGGACTTGGTTATCTTTAACGAGAAAAGATTTCCTAAAAATATTTGTGATTTTGCAGCAGCCGCACAAATTCAGAGTAGGTGTTGAATGAAAACAGAGCAGTTTCACTTGATTTTCTCAGCAGCTCTTGAATCTTTTTTCCATGTGAACACAAAGCTATATCAAGTAAAAACATTTTCTTTTACAGATTTCTCCTTTAAGAACTGGAGGGATGCCCTGCCTGACAACCCAGGGGAAATACTTGCAACTGCAGCCAGTGACCAGCTGATGGAATACTTGAGTATTGCTGGTTACTTAAAGAAAGACCAATGTTCTGCTGCTCCCACAGCTTCCACAGTCAAAGGCTGGAATGATGGTAATCCAAATTTTGTAATAGAATTTTTATGAAGTAAAAATCATATAAATGGTACAGTAGAGTGTCAGGGTGAAACAATGTGCTTCCTGAGTCTGCTCTCTGAGATTGCCTTTGATCTGGTCTGGAACCACTTCAGACTGCCTGACTAGGCTTAGGATCTACTTTGATCTGATTTTATAAGATGTGTCTGGTTGCTTCTGTAGTAAATCTAAAATGAATGCACAATGCAGAAGTAATTTTTTTTTATTTTGGATACAAAGGGTTTACACTTTTTTTTATTTTAATTGAATTACTTGAATGGATTTTTTAGGTCACCTGAGTAAACTCAGGTGACCTATTGCTGTCTGTTTTTGTCCGTCATCTTTCGTCGTGCATTAACATTTGAACATTTTTAGCTTCTTCTCTGAAACCACTTGACCAATTTCAACCAAATTTGGCATATAGCATCTATGGGTGAAGGGGAACAAAAATTGTGAATCTCATGGTCCCTGCCCCCCTGGGGCCTGGGGGGTGGGGCAAAAACCACTAAAATTAGTGCAATCTTTAAAAATCTTCTTCTTTACTCCTGGACATCAAGCAGTTAAACTGTTGGTATGATTGTAATCAGCATTGAGTCCTCTACCAAAATTGTGAATTTTATGGCCCCAGGATCAGGGGTTCTGGTGCTAGGGCGGGGCTAAACAGGTTATATAGTGAAATGCATTATTTCTTTGAAATTCTTCTTTTCTGTATGTGGGCATTAAATAAACTAATCAAGTGCATAGGTAAGTTGAAAATGATCGCCTTTTCCAAAATTGTGAATTTCATGGCCCCAGGGTCAGGGGTTCTAGTGCTAGGACGGGGCTATATGGATTATATAGTGAAAATGCATAAATTCTTTGAAATTCTTCTTCTCTGTTCATGGGCATTAAATAAACTAACCAAGTGCATGGCTATGTTGAATAAAGCTGCCTTTTCCAAAATTGTGAATTTCATGGCCCCAGGGTCGGGGTTCTAGTGCTAGGGCGGGGCTATATAGATTATATAGTAAAAAATTAATTATTTCTTTGAAAATCTTCTTCTTTGCTCCTGAGTATTAAATAAACTTACCAAGTACATAGTTATGTTGAATAAGGCTACCTCTTCCAAAATTGTGAATTTTATGGCCCCAGGGTTTGGGGTTCTGGTGTTAGGGCGGGGCTTTATTGAATATATAGTGAAAATGCATAAATTCTTTAAAACTCTTCTTTTCTGCACCTGAGTATTAAACCAATGAATTATGTACATAGTTATGAGGAGGAAGGATGCCTCTTTGAGATTTTTGAATTTCAGGTCCCTGGGTTAGAGATTCTTGTGTCGTTGGGGGGGCTCTAATGATTATATAGTAAAAATGCTTGAATTCTTTGAAAATCTTTTCCTTTGTTATTTTGTTATTATATAATAGTGTTGCATTATGCATGTACTATGCCTAAATAGTAGGCAGGGTTTGACACATGGTGCACGAGCCGGAGGCGAGTGCACTAAGTGTCAAACCCTGCCTACTATTTAAGCATAGTACATGCATAATGCAACACTATTGTTATTATTATGCTGACTGTTGTAATTCTTTATGCGGCAATCTATTTGACTTTTTCCTGAAAATATCGGTGCTTAAACAGCGCACCTGCAAGAACTAATTCAAATATTCATGCTAAAATTGTTTGCATACTTAGTTATTTTGGTTACTAGTATAATCTCTAAATAAGTCGGGATTTTCTGTCCCAAAGCAACACATCTTTATTTTCTGTTTTGTTCGTAAGCCTTATTTGTTTGCAGACGTCGATTCTCATTGATAATTTTCTTTTACATCCTTCAATCAAGCGTCATATAAAAAAGCGTTTTAATGACCCTATAAAATCAGTTCATCTAACGATCTGTATGTAATTAGTTTGAAAGTTTGTTGTACACATTAATCTAAAGTTCCTTAGAATAATATAACTGTTTTCAAATAATATTTGTCTATTTTCTCCTTCTTGTGTCAATTGTATAAATTAAGTTTATATATTTAATAAAATGATACCAATTAGTGATCGTCTCTATGGCGTAATCGATAAGGCATCGGACTGACAATGTCATGGTCGTGAGTTCGATCCCCGGCATGTGCATGGAAGAATTTTATTCAGTAAATAAAGCCATGCACTATTTCGGCATAGTATGCTTACGCTATATAAATCCTTAGACCACTATGCGAGAATAGTAGGGTATGGGTTATATAGAGACAAACTGACAGGAAGCATAATAATTGGTAATAATGCCAATGATCTTAGTATATATTTATGAAAAAACCTGCTTCTTCCAAAAATGGTTAATTTCCTGTCCCCATGGGTCAGAGGTACTTTTTTTTGGGAGGGGGGGGGGGGGTAACATAGTCTGAAATAATTTAATGCTTTGAAGTCTGCACTTTGGTGTTAATCAACAGCATGATAAAATAATTTTTTTTTAAATTTCCAAAATTTTGAAAGATTTGGCCCCAGGGTCAGTGGTTCCTGTGGGATGGGGAGCTCAACTGTGGACCCGCCCTAACAGAAGAAGCCCTTACACAGGGGCCCTGAAATTCACTTAAAGTGAAAATGCATTCTCTCTTTGTTACTTTGATCTACCTCTGGGTTTTATTAAAATAACCAAAATAAGCATGCTGAGTGTATAATTATGATAAGCAATGGTGCCTCTTTCAAAATTGTGAATTTCATGGCTTCTAGTTTAAATATGAATCAAATTCAATTGTTGGAAAGTTGTCGCATGATACTCAGGTGACCTATAAGGCCCATGGGCCTCTTGTTTAAAATTGTAATCTGGTTGAAAATTATTTGGATTTTTATAAGATCTGAAGCATCCTTACATCAATTATTTTTACAGCATGTCCCAAGTCATCTTGGTACACAAAGCCCGATTTGTCTGGTTTGCCTGTCCTCTGCTCCATCTCTTCTAAGTGCACTGAGGTCAGATGTTGTGTGGAAGTTAAACCCATCCGTCGAAACTTTGAGGCCTACATAGATATTGATCCTTGCTACAAGACAATGGTAATTGGAATTGAAGAATACAAAACTAAGATCAACCTCCTAACATATTCCTTTGGTAAGTACAGATGCATCCTTTTATTATGTAATTGAATAATTCCAAGCTTTCAGATTGGCTTAAAAGCAACATTTTAGAAACATGCTGTTATATTTTAATTACCCTCTAGGTGAAAATATTTTCAATTTCAGTTACAGTTATGCTCAAAAAGAGCAATATTTCAATATTTTACCTGATAATACATTAAATAATACAAATAATTTGAGATTACTCTTGTTAAAAAGTATAAAATTAATGCTTTACAAAATATTTCAATGCAGGTACAAAGGACAGTTTTTGGCTGCAAGATGTGGTAAAAATAGAGTAAGTCCTTTATTTAATTATATTAATAGATATTACATGCATATATTTTGATTTTGCATGAAATCATGGATTTTTTTTTCTATTTGCCACCCAGGTACAGCGTGGTGGATCTGGAAGGAGATGCTAAGTATCTGATTAACATGCAGCTACAAGTTTGTATAGAAAGTGGACAGCCATGCATGTTCTCTCATGACATTGCCAAAGATGTCTATCTTCCCAAGATTGGATGCGACTGGTCCCTTGACTTCTCAAGTAAGTAATTTAATTGTGCTGAACCTTATATTTCTCTGACAGAATGTCCATTGATAAACTTTAGAAAACTGCAGACGAATAATTAGATATCTGATATAATGTTTAATTTTTTTTAAGGTTTCTCCCTGACCGATTTCTATAAGAACATGTCAGTGACTGCTGGAAATGTGTTGTCAGCCACCCACTTGTCTCTTCTGAAGGAAGCCCTGGGAATCACAAACTTTCTCCTACCCCCAGCTAAACAGTGCAATAGGGACTCAGCTGATTACAAGCCAGAGACTACAGATCAGCCGGGCTGGAAAGTGGGTCAGTACATGTACAAATTAAAAAGATTTGAATTTTTAATATTAGATATGTACATGTAATTTATCTTGCATGAAAAGAAATTATTTTATGATGGAATTAAATAAGAGTCTTGAAAATGTTTAAAATTACTGTTAGATTTTTCTTCTTTGATTATGTGTTATAGATTGTAAGGTTGCAGCCTGTTGAACTACATGTGCATTACATCTTGTAACTGTTGAATAATGAATTCATTTCAGATTGCCCTCTGAATGTTGGAAATATGACTCGATTTGGACAAAATATTCCAATCAACTGTCACATGAAGAAGCACTGCACAGCTGTTGAATGTTGTATAGATTTCCAGGATCCTCTGCAGCAGACATTCCATTTGTTTCTAGATTTTAATCTCTGTCTCCAGACATTTGAAATCGGCATAGAGAATCTCATTCAAAAAAGAACACTGTTTTCCTACACATATGGCGTTCAGGATCATTTCCGTCTTGGCGGTGTGGCACAAATTGAGTATGTGGGATTTTAATGAGAGAAAGAAAATTGATGTTTTGCTATTTTTTTTTATTTTAAAAAAGTGTTTCTTACAAAAATAAGTTTTCTGTGGCTATACAAATTCAGGAAACATTTGCAATGTACAATGAAGGATGTTTTTATTCAACTTATTAATTGGTTTTGTAGGTTTAAAGTTGTTGACCTGGATGAGAACTTGGAGATGACGGTGAAGTTGAAGTTCTGTTTAGAGGATAATCTGTGTGTATATGAGCTGGATTTGTTCGACAAAAAAATTATTCCCAAGCCAGGCTGTAACTGGGATCTGCCTTATATAGATCCAAGTAAGACAATATTCCAGCTCTATGTAAAGGTTGATGATCATATTAACAAATATAGACAATATTGTTATTGCTGCCCATGATACCTTGACAGACCTCAGTTTCGATATCCTTAGTAATGGATCTAGTTTTAAAAATAAATCTTTTGCCAAATACATGTATTTATCAATTGAAGTTTATCATGCAGCATTTATAAAATGATTGAACTCTGTTATTTCAGACTTCTCTCTAAACAACTGGTACAGTACCATGCAGTTAGCCATTGGTTCACAGCTCTCCAGACTGAATGCTGCTAAGCTGCTGGAGGAGTTAGGTGTCGCTCAGTTCCTGAACAGGGAACCTTGTGAGAGATCCAGTCCAGTCTATAGCCCCTCTATAGATGGCTGGAAAACAGGTTGGTTCATTTACTGTAGATCACCAAATTGTTGTGGCACTTGAATTTCACAAGATGGCCATTTGGTATTGATAAGCAAAGCATTATATTTCACAAATTCTATTGTTCAACAAATGAATCAAATTTTCACGAGCAGGCAGTCTTGCATATTAGGAGAAAATAAAGTTCTCGCAAATAAAGAGTAATGTTAAGTATTACAAGACATATACCTTAATAGAGCTACAATTTCAAATGTAACTTCAGACATTGAAGAGTAAATAATTGATGTAATGACAACTGTGAGTGAAGGAGTCAAGTGATGTGTATTACATACAGTCATGTATATTTTGTTTTGTTTGTTTTGCAGACTGTCAGATGTCTGTAAACACTACTGCCCTGTCAGGTGATGTGACCTGTCTAATTAAGGACACATGTACCAGTGTTAGCTGTTGTATGGATGTAAATTTCCTACAGAGGGCATTTGAGGCATATGTAACCATAGACCCTTGTAACAACTATCTTGAAGTTGGCATTGAAAAGTTAAATTTTAACGTCAGCTTGAAGGACTTCACTTTTGGTAAATATTCTGTTGAAAATTTACAATCTCTTTTGCTACATAAACTTTACAAAATTGCAATGCTTTAAGTTCTTTAAAACAAAGAATTTTAAGCTCTAGTTGTCTGTCACCATTGTTAATAATGAACTTATATTTCTTGTATGCTATTAAAACTGATGTATTGTATATGGTTTGTTATTTTCAGGAAGCACAGGAAAGTTTTATTTAAATGGCATTGTTCGCATTGAGTAAGTTTATTTCGTTAATTTATTTTATCAATCCAGTAATAGTCCATAATTGTATATGAAATGTAGTGAATTTATGTTTGTGTACGAAAAAATTCCTCTTCTTGATAGTTACACAATTGAGGACTTGGAAGTGGAAAGACAGTTCAGGGTGTCTCTGGTTTTGAAAGTCTGTTTTGAAGCCACAGATGATAGTCAGTGTATTCTAAGTTTGGATGTACTAAATGGAACTTTGCTACCCAAGTCTATTTGTGACTGGGCTGCAGGATTTTCAACACCAAGTAAGTTTGCAGATAAAAGGATCAGTTTGTTTATATTTTAAAGAAATTGTTTGGATTAATTAATGTGGTATGTGACAACTTTCTGTTTGTCCTCTTAGATAGAAAAAAATTAACTTGTGACTTTTATTTTACAGACTTTGATATTAACCAGTGGTACACAGCTGAAAACATCAATCCTAACACAGTACTAAGCCTTATAGACAGGAGGAAACTACTGAACAAACTTGGAATCGGTTCTTATCTCAGTGTCAACCCTTGCTCATTTACATCTGAAATGTTCAGTCCAGCCAATAGCAAAGGATGGAAAAATGGCAAGTTCATAGTTTGAAAGGTTTTTTTTCTTGTTATCAGGAATTCTTTTTATTCTGTTATCAGGGATTCCAGGGCAGAAGCAACTGAAGTTTGTAAAAAAAATATTGGCATTTTCCCAAAAACTCTGGACATGAAAATAAGAGGAAATAAAAAGAAAATTACTATCATAGAAACCAAACTTGATCTGTTAAAAAGTGATGAAAACTTTTCTAGAGAACTAAGAGTTAGAGTCAAAATAGAAATATAATGCATTTAGATGTATAACTTAACTCAAATGCACTTACTAGCTTAGAAAGTTCACTCTTCTAATGATGAGGAACTGCTTGTAAAACTGTTCCTGACTCTAATTGAGAATCAATACTAGGGGACTTGCATTTTTAGGTATTTTCTACCTTTTTGTACAGATTGTAAAAAGGACCTGTCAGCAGATGTTCCAGCCCTCCCTGCCTTTGCCCGTTGTAACATAGCCTCCTACTGTACAGGAGTCACTTGCTGCCTGGCTGAAAACACTGTCCTGGGTACACACTTCACTGCAGGAGTCCATCTGGACGACTGTAATCATGTCCTGACAATTTATGTAGAACAACTTACTGTTAAAGTCAGTCTTAATGGATACAGTTTTGGTAAGATCACTCTGGACATCATAATGTTATTTGTAGGGAGGAACCTTCACAATTTCGGTATATAATTTGATGAATTACTTACAATATCATTTTGAACAATTTCTGCGCTTTTCAATTCATTTGTCTTCGTTAAACTTTTATACAACTATTTTCCCAGGTGTCACTGAGAAGCGCTATTTGATGAGTGTTGTACAGTTTGAGTAAGTATGAATCAATTGTATAGCTTAATCTTTTTAATTAAGTCATATGATTGCAGGCAAAAAATTAGATTAAAGGAGGAAAAACTAATTCTTCTGCTTTTTGTTAGATTCACCATTGTTGATGTTCCTGGAGAGAAGAGCTACAAAATTTCTCTAAGTATTGCCATCTGTTATGGTGTGGGACCATGTGTTCTGGACAAAACCAATCTACTCACAGATTACAAGCTTCCAAAATCTCTTTGTGAATGGGGATCTGGATTCAATATTCCAAGTAAAGCACACAAATAATCTGTATCCTTGTGGTGTAACAAGTTTTTAAGTGAAATTCAAGTTTTGAGAAGAAATTTTGCCTATTAGATTTCCAGATGCTTAAATGTAACACAAAATGAGCAAGTCTTTTTATTTCAGATTTCTCTGGAGTGTCCTGGATGACAGCTAAGAACCTGGCCGTGTCTGCAGCATTATCTGTGGCTGACTCTGACTCTCTGTTGTCTTTGCTGGGAATGGACCAATATCTGTATAATGCACCAGACCAGTGTGTGAGAACATCAGCTCCTTACACTCCCAGCATAAATGGATGGAAAAATGGTCAGTAAGAACTGTTTTTTTAATTTTCTTCAAAAAAGTAAATGAAAAACCCATAAAGGCTGATTTGCTTGAAGTTAACATTTACTTCACCTTGTGCAGTGCATGTGAATAACAATTTTTGTCAACTACATTTAGATGCTGATAAAGAATTCTTCTTTTCAGACTGTCCTAATGCCTCCGTTCCAGTGGCCTTGCCAGACAAGGTGTCCTGTCTAATCCCCAGCATATGTACAGGAATAGACTGCTGTGCCGAGGTGGATTTCCTGGCCGGGCGAACCATCAGGGCACAGGTGCTACTGGATCCTTGTCAGGCCATAATGAGTTTGAACCTTGAGAAGATGCAGTACAACATCACACTGTTTGATTATGATTATGGAACTACAGACCATTTCTCACTTCAAGGAGCATTTAGATTAGAGTAAGTTTCCTTAAGACTATTGGCTTAGCATTTTGTGAATGTACTTAAACTCACCATGAACATGTAATATACATGTATGTAAATGTTCAAACAGACATATTTTATTTATATGTACCCAAATAGATTGATTTTCAAAAATGTACTTGACTACTGTTGGATGATGTGCTATCAAGTGGTTGATTTTTGTATAAATACTTGACAGCTGTTACATACAGTGCTTCTTTTTTTTTTTTAGATTAAAATATTGCAGAATTAAGTGGTTTTAGTATGTATCTTAATAGGTAATCTTATTTTTCGACTTAATATCTATATTTTTTTTTTTTGCTTGCAGCTTTAACCTACAGAACTTGAAGATACAGAGGAAGTACCTTCTGAATTTGAACCTGAGCTTGTGCCTGGAGGCAGCTAATCCTAATGACTGTGTTTTCTCTGCCCCTATATTTGAGAATGCCATCCTTCCAAAGAACCCATGCAATATTGACCTGAATTATATAAATCCAAGTAAGGCATTTACTTTTGTAAATGCTGTTAATTAATACCTGCATAATAAAAGAAATTAAATCATTTTTGATTGTTTAATGCAAAAATATGTTTCTCAGTTCTATGTCAACATATTCTATTGTAGGTTTTGATTTGTCAGCATGGAAAACAGCTAACAGTTTTGGAGCTTTACTGACAAGAGAGCAGAGCATGTTGTTATTGAGAGAGCTGGGTATTGAGGAGTATGTAGGAGTAGGCTGTTCTAGGACTGCCACTCCTTACAGCCCTGAAACACACCCAGGCTGGAATGTCTCCTCAGGTAAAGGGATCAATTATTTTACTTTCTGTAATTGCTAATTTTCTCTTGATTCTCCTAGATGTATTATTGCCTTTCACAGATCTTTTATTTTGGATACACAGACTAGATTTTCTTTTATTCTTCCAAAATTCACTTAACATTTCAAAATATCTATTCCAGGCTGTTCCCTGACTCCCCCTAGCCTGCCTAGCAGTAAGATCAGCTGTTACGTTGGCACTACCTGTACCAGTGTGTCCTGCTGTGTAGAAGATGACCTCACTAAGCTGTCCTATCAGATGTCCCTGGACATTGACACGTGTGCAGAGAAAATGATCATTAAGCTGGAGAAGATGTCCTACACTGTGTCTCTGTTTGATTATCAGATGGGAACCAAAGGCACCGCTAAACTGTTTGGTGTTCTGGTTGTGGAGTAAGTCATATTCTTGCTTCAAGTGACTTTAAAGATATGATTTAATATTTTTTTCTTTCAGATGTGATTGTTGTCGAACATAAAAAAAGATCGTCTTGGACATAAATTCTAAATATTTCATTTTTTTGAAAAAAAATTGAAGCTTAATCTTTTCAAGGTATTAATTAGTGTGCATTTAACGGGCAAATGAAATGGGTTGAATCACTTTGAAAAGTAAATCTACTTTTTTCTTTCAGGTATGTGATAGATGACTTGACCCTGACTGGTCAGTTTGTGGTGGACCTTAAGATGAAGCTGTGCTACAGCAGTGGTGCTGGATGTGAACTTGACATCACTGTACTGCAAGGATTTAAGCTCCCCAAACCTCAGTGTAACTTTGCTGGAGGAATGTTTGCGATTAAAGGTACTGCAGTATAATTAAACTTATTATATGATGTTGCCTGTTAAGTTTCCAATAGGAGCAAACCATGTGTTTTCTGCCTGTTATATTAAAGCAAATTTTTTTAGCAAGCAATTTTGAATAAAATATTGTAGTCATGTAATGCAAAGGTAATTGCACCAGATGAGTGTGCGTTTTCTTGTTGTTTCAGACTTTTCACTGAGTAAATGGCTAACTGACAAGAAAGCAGAAATACAAGGAGCCAGTCTGGAACAGTGGGCCATTGATCTCCTGAAATCTGAACTTAAAATCTCGAACTTCCTCCTCGATCCTGCCTGTAGTAGAAACAGTCTGGGTGCTGGAGATGGAAACTGGAATCTGGCTGGTGAATCTTTGATTTTATTTCTTTTATACTTCATTGGTTAAAAGTAATACATGGAAAGTGTCAAATTTGGTCCACATTAAACACTATTTTTATACTGTTTGGGGGGGTATATAGGAATCACCTTGTCCGTCTGTCCATCTGTCCGTCTGTCCGTCTGTCTGTGCAATCGTGTCTGGTCCATATCTTTCTTACAGAGGGACATTACAATTTGGTAGGTTCTCATTTCACACAAAGATAGCCCATGACCCGAGGATTTGTCATGACCTTGACCCAAGGTCATTTAGGGAAGTTCAAGGTCACTGGAAGAAAAATTTCATAATTCTTGTCCAGTCCATATCTTTCTTATGGATAAACTTGGTAGGTTCTCATTTCACACAAAGATTGCCAATGACGGAAGGGTGTGTCATGACCTTGTCATGACCTTGACCCAAGGTCACTTGGGGAAGTTCAAGGTCACTGGAAGAAAAAATTCATAAATCAAGTCCGGTCCATATCTTTATTATGGATAAACTTGGTAGGTTCTCATTTCACACAAAGATAGCCCATGACCCGAGGATTTGTCATGACCTTGACCCAAGGTCATTTGGGGAAGTTCAAGGTCACTGGAAGAAAAATTTCATAATTCTTGTCCGGTCCATATCTTTCTTATGGATAAACTTGGTAGGTTCTCATTTCACACAAAGATTGCCAATGACGGAAGGGTGTGTCATGACCTTGACCCAAAGTCATTTGGGGAAGATCAAGGTCACTGGAAGAAAAAATTCATAAATCATGTCCGGTCCATATCTTTATTATGGATAAACTTGGTAGGTTGTCATTTCACACAAAGATTGCCCATGACCCAAGGATGTGTCATGACTTTGACCCAAGGTCATTTGGGGAAGTTCAAGGTCACTGGAAGAAAAATTTCATAATTCATGTTTGATACATATATTTATTATGGAAAAACTTACTTCTGAAAAACCCAGCGGGGGGTATTTTGTCCCGTTTGGACAGTTCTAGTTTTGTTTTGAGGTGACTCTCATTCTTTCTAACTTGCTCTTTAAACTGGAAAAATTGTGATATGTTTTACTATGGTAATACATTCAGTGCCGATTTGTTCTAGCCTGCCCCAATGCTCCCAGCATTCCTGCACTTCCAAGTCACACATCCTGTTCACTCACTTCCTACTGCTCTGGAGTTACCTGTTGTACTGATGTGGCTCTGTTGAAAACCTCCGTTCAGTCCGAAGTTAAAATTGATCGCTGTAAAGGCAAAGTCTTCATCAAACTGGAGAAGTTGGAGGCTACCATTATTCTGACCAAGTTTGAATTCTCCACATGGCAGAAGTATACACTGCAGAATGTTTTCAGATTGGAGTAAGTTACTACTAGAGAGGAAGAAAGTTCATAATAAAGTGAAGTAATTTTTAAGTCCTGAGAGATAAAAATTTGGATGAAGATGTTTTTAATGCTAAAACAGTATTATTTTTTCGAACAAAAATGAAACCCTTTTACATAAAATTTTTGATAATAAAGTTCTGTGAATTGTTTCCAGGTATAAGATTGACTTCCTATCTGCTGAGGGTGTGTTTCTGTTCAACATGAAGATCAGTGCCTGTTTTGAGAGCTCTGGAGATTGTAGACTTAGCTTCCCAGTAATGACTGATGTCAAAGTGCCTTTTCTTGACTGCGATTTCAAAACTCTGCCATATGCTATACCAGGCAAGAAGATGTTCATTTGACTATTAGAAATCAATACAATATCTATTGTTTAAACTGAATCATGTCATGTTTAGTTTCAATTTTTCATCCAGAAATACATGCACGTAGTTACATATTCATAGATATGCTTGATAATACCTATAAGTTTTGACAGATCATTGTATTTTGTAAATAACTTTGATGCTTTCAGGCTTCACCTTTAGTAATTTCCTGACAAGTAAAGGTCTGCCACCCTCAACATCAGTTCTTACAAGCTTGATAGCGGAACAGCTTCTTGAAGAGTTGGGAATAGGAGGATTTTTTAAGGCTACTTCTTGTAACAGAGCCAGTTATACAGCAGCTCTGGCATCAGGCTTTGAAATAGGTACTATTTGGATATTTATATTTTTTTTCAGATTTTATGCTGTGTGTAAGTAAATTTAAGATATGATACACTACCAGTTTTTTGTTTCAGATTCTGGATGCAGAGAGAATATCTCTCCCTTCCTCTCAGCTCTGCCTGGTAATACAAACTGTAGGATCTCCTCCTCCTGTACTGGGATCAGCTGCTGTACTGATGTCTCCACCATTGGGAGGACACTGCAGTACAACATTGATATTGATGCCTGTTCACACACTCTCATCCTGGCTATAGAGGATTTCAGCTTCAATATATCACTTATTGACTTCAAGTTTGGCATTGAACAGAAGTTTACAATTGATCAAGTTTTCTCACTGGAGTAAGTTCTTGCAATTTTATTTACCAAAAAAAAAAATGACAATTTTATGTCGATTTATTATAGTTTTCTTTATTCTCTAAGGTACATTTATATCTTTACATATGCTATTGTGACTTAAATTTAAGGGATATGTTTTAAGGTACAAAATAACAGATTTGAGTGGACACAGACAATTCCTGATTGATGCTAAATTAAGTGTGTGCTTCAATGATCCTTCACCATGTGTTATACAAGGCACTCTTCTCAGTAACTACCTGGTCACAAAACCATCATGTGCCTGGTACACAGGATTTTGGAAATCAGGTCAGTTTGCATTCATCTTGAAAGGATATGATAGTCAGTTCTCTTAATTTGATGTATCACATTCAAGAAAAAGATCTTGGTATTTATTTATGTACTTGTATTTGCAGATTTCTCACTGTCCTCATATCTTTCTACCAATAACTTGCCAAGTGTTGGGCAGCTGAGTTCCAGTCATGTCTCTAAACTATTGGAGATTCTTGGAATTTCAAAATACATGAAGCAACCTTCTTGTGAAAAAGATTCTGGAATATATGAAGATGCTTATCAAGGGTGGAAGTCAGGTAAAGGATTTATGTTGTTTTCTTCCCTGTTGGTTGTAGAAATCATTTTATTGATACATAATGTGAATCGTCATACTTTTGTCCTTGCAACAAGTTTCCTAACAGTCGGAAGTATTATTAAAAGCCTAACTCTTAGCAAATTTCATGACATCCATCGAAACATAACCATAGTGAATTTTCAGTGTGACTTCTTTTTGAGCTAAAGTATGTATTGCATGTAATTTCAGAATGTTTGAGGGACAGCTCTGTCAGCAAACCTGTGATTGATGATAACCTGGCTACCTGTATCCTGCAGGAGATGTGCACAGGTGTGCAGTGCTGTGTCAGTGTGCCCAGGTTTGGGCTTTCAGTGGAGACCTTTATACAGATCAGTGCCTGTGAACACCAGCTGAGAGTGGGAATTGACAACCTGAAATTCAACAGAAGTCTGTATGGATACACATTTGGGAACAGAGAGCAGTTTGACTTGTATGGTTTCGTGGTCATTGAGTAAGTTTTGCTTAGAATTATTTTCAAAGGCAGTTTCATTTTATTAACATATTTGTTTTAATTCTCATGAGGCTATAATTATTATTCATATTGTTTAGTAATATAAAGGGTTTTACCTAAGGTAATGATTGCTTCTTTCTGAAATAAGTATTAATTTCATTATAGTTGATGGATTTGATCCTTTCATTTCAGCTTCATCATAACAGATCTGAAGTTTGAGGGTACTAATGGACACTACTTGGTCAATCTTAACATCAGTCTTTGTTATGAAGCAGGACAGCCTTGTGAAGTAGTGATTCCAGTGTTTGAAAATTCAGCTCTTCCTAAAGAAATTTGCAACAGAAAACAAGATTTTCTAGACCCAAGTAAGAACTAAGAACTTTCTTCCAATTTTATGTACCTATTGAAAACAATATTAGACAGGTTTATATAGAAGGGAAAAAATCAGTACTACAGTACAGGCCACGAGTTTTCCGCAAAAAACACGGGGCCCCGTGGACCGCAAGTCCACGTTTTAGCGTGGACCTCGAACCTTGTCGGCGTCTTTGAAGTCAGCGTGTCTGTGCACCGTGTAACACAGTGTGTCACAGTTCTGATGATAAATAATTTAAACATTCTCATTGCCCTTATTTAATAAAATTAAATCAACTTTCGAAATATTTGTTGTACTTTTTCCATACATATACATGTGTATTGGTAATTTATCGCATACAGATAATTAAACTAATAAGATGCCTGAAAACTTAATAACAACGTACTCGTGTCCAGCAAAAAAAAATATACAATCACGTTTCAAGTTAAATCCTAATTATAGTAGTCATAAAAAGTTCAATAGACTATTACTATATTACACTAAGAGGAAACACGCTTTCATAAACGAATTACTTAAAGGCCGAGGTTTTCAACCGTACGGTTTTCCTCAGGTAAGTTTGGTGTGGGGTGGAGCTTAATCGAAGCGGCTGAGAAGCCCCGAGGGAACCACGCTGGTTTGTGTATACTATCTATATACACAGGATGTTACCTGAGACCCTGAGTGTATTACCTGTATGTGTTTTCCTACGACTTTGTAAACCGAGGCCGTTTTTTTTTTTTCATGTTTAGCTCATGAATTGAAATGCGAAATAAAGCATTTTTTGTTGCAGACAGAATCCTTCTCTATTTCTTTCTTTTAAAATAATTAATATTTTTAATAATTCGACATTTTTTTTTTTACATACAGTGTGTTTCTTAATGAAGTGTAATAACGAAAATACATTTAGCATCAAAATCTGTCGTTGTAATCTGGCGACAAAAAGGGAAGTAAATAATTCAAATTACACGTCGTCTGTACGCAAATCGAAAGAAGAAAGTGCATCATAAAACAGTCTCTACGTAAATGAGAATGAAACTTAGAATCGATGTTTTGAGAATAAAATGTTAAGTAGAAATATTATTGTCTAAATAAATATCTTTTTAAGATAAACCCTACTTGATTTTTCCATAACGCATGGTTGGGGTTGATTCCCCGACAGCTATGAAACGGGAAAAGAATCATCTGCATCTTTTTTTTCTTTCGGAATTCATTATTAATTTCAAACATTAAAAATCCAAAGCAAGATGTTATATTCCGAGTAATTTCTCTTCTAAAACTTATTATTATACCGTAACTTCGTCACTATGTCTCCAAGAAAAGTGACACGTACAGCAAGTTTGTCTTATAAATATAAATTCGCTTGACTCATGAACAATGTTACAATGTTGTCATACTTGTTTTAAAAAATAATTTTATTTAATTCCATGATACTAGCTTCAAACGCAGGTCGGTTTATTTTGTTAATTAATGGAGGAATAAATGTACATTAACTCATGTTTTGACACGGAAATTAAAATTATCGATTGTAATCGTGATACGAAATCCTCCCTTTTAAAATTAATTTTATATATATATTATATAGCCATGATTTTCTTGTCATTTATTTAATTATTTGATAGATTGATTATATTCATGGCATATTCTTATGAATTAAAAAAGAAAAGAACGATTTGATTGCTTCTTTATCACGTTGGCATACAGTGCGGTAGGCATCAAAAGTCTGAAAGTTAATTCGATGGTCGGTTCGATCTCCAGACAAGGTACACAAGATATACACAACAGCAGCAAACTAAATGTCAATCAAATCAAAGTATCCAATCCCAGGCTTAATTTCAGATGATTGACAGAGGTTCTAAAACCAGGTAAATTTGAAGGAGGTGCTTATTTCCTCCCCCTTTAATTGTCTCTACTTTCGATTTTGATTTTAACTGTGTTCAATTAAATCGTTGATACAAGATCGTTTTCCCCTTCGTATTACATATCAGATGCGTGATTATACTAAGTGAATTAATTATTTTGTAAGAATTTAAATGTACATGTCCTGTGTCTAGATTATTTTTTTTGTAAATACACATCAGACTCGCACATGAATTCTGCTCTTTGATACCGATACTCGGCGAATCATTGGACAGGTTCAGATAAGGATTATTGCTGTAAGTCTACAGATAAGGATTATTGCTGTAAGTCTAAGTCTAACACTAAAAATCTGTAGTTATGTAAAATATGGAGATAATAATTATATGCGGTAAACTCCAAAATCTACTGAACAGGCAGAGATGATAATCTAAATAATTTCATTAATTAAAATAGTAATAAACTTAGTAAACACGCTGAATACAAAAATCACAGCCGAATTGTTGGAAAATGAAATGTGCTAACTTCAGTACGAATATTACTTCATTCTGAAATATATCATGTGAAAAAAAGAAAAAACGGTTTGAGAAAACATAGATATTGAGCGAATTTTAAAAATGCCCCCCCCCCCCCCCCTTCTAGAAAGCGATACGAATCAGTTGGTTAAAACTCTATAAGAAGTCTGCAAATTTATGTAATTTTTTTTTTAAAATCTTAATCTACAGGATACATTATTTGTGTCTGAAAAAGGATAAATAAATGAAAAAATAATTGTAAGTTTATAATTGTTGTTTTAGTGAAACCTGGAAGGTGAATTTCGCATGGTATCAGTTGAGTGTGTTACGTTATACACTTGCTGTGGTCAGAGCTAAAGAATTTGAAAGGTGTGATAAACATACGGCGCCCCTGGCCCACCGGCAGAGACCCAATATATTTTTTGAACAGGTGTGAACTCGGAACTGACCATAAGATTGTTTCAAATCACAAGAGAAATTCTTTCCGCGTAAACAGACTTTCAAGGTCACCTAGCGTCATGGTATTTGGATTGGCAGGTGATGCACGAGAATTTTGTGCGTACAGCATATACAGAGAACGAATTAATTGCATTACATGGGTTGAATATGAACAAAAGTTGTGGCAATTGTTAGAATTATAGAATGATTAATTTTGACCTCCTTAGCTTAAATAATAGGCAGAATTAAAAAAATTACAGATTATATGTTAAAAGGGGGTTGTATGAGTCTCTCTCTCTCTCTCTCTCTCTCTGGTGTTGCTCTTTATACACTTTACAAGAAAAGAAAAACTTACTGAAATAACTACTTACACTGAAAGGATTTTAAAAACACAACGTAGTGAATACTTCTCTATGAAAATAATGTTTGCTGTTACGAGAAATACGCTTTGAAATTATTGCATTAATTTCGTGTTTCTGCTGACGATTTTCGCATCCACATTCAGAATAATTCAAGATGAACAAAATAAATGTATTTTAATTAAGGAATAACTGTCTTATTTTTCGAATTCATGAAGTGATCAATGGATTGGCTTGTGTGATAATTTGCATAAACGCCTTCGGCGTTTATGCATAAAATTATCACACAAGCCAATCCATTGATCATCTTCATGAATTCGAAAAATCTGACAGTTATTCCTTATATTTATTCCGCCAATCCACGGGCTCCAAGCCTGCTTCTCTCTAGGTGTTGTCCCGCCCTGCACGTGGTTTTTTTGGAACCGCGCCAAAACATTCAGGAAATCAATTACATTTACAATTGGTAATTTTATCTCGGACAAAGACATTGAAAATGTAAATATTAAGGAATATACATGATAATGCTTGGATCGTACAATAGTACTGTACATGTTAAAACCATGAACATAAATACAGCTGGGATTAAATTTTATACTGTACTATACAGTGTATGAGACACGAATCAGCTCAACACCATTTCGTCTTCCTTTGTAACATGAAAACATGAGATTAAATTATTCATTTGAAATAAAATTCATAATTTTGATTTTGTAATAATTTTACTAACATAAATTTCTAGACACACAGTTAATTCAAATGAAAATCATTCAATTTTTTTTTTTTTTTACCGATTTCTAATCTCAATATTATGCGTGCCATTCGAAGTCCAATATCTGGTAGAATAAAAACGATTATTATATATACATAAACCAAAGTTATAAATTGTCATCAAAATTTATTATCAAATTTGTATCAGAAAAAAACGATTTTGTAAATACTATTTATACGGTGCAGCTTGGAGGGGAATTTCCTGGACATGCAACGGAACGAAATTTACTGGACACGGTGCGACACGGAGGACATTAGCCGAGGTTTTTCTAGACACGGTGCGGCACGGTGTGCCTACCTGTATATTTCAAATCCACACACACCGTGCTATACCGTGTACACGGTGTAACACAGAGCGTTTCACACGGTGTTTTTTCCACCGAGCGTTGCGGAAAACTCGTGGCCTGTACTGTATGTATGTTGATGTGCTTTTCTACAATGATTGAAGGATGTTTTTCTGAAATGATTTATAAAATTTGTATAGCTTTCTCCCTGGCTAATTGGAAAACAAGGCTTGGACTGTCAGGCCCCACACTGGAGATCCATTACATCAGGCAGCTTCTACAGGACCTGGGAGTCGCCACATATCTGAAAAATTCCACCAGCAAATGTGACTGGTCAAAATCTCCTTATAACAGTGCTGATAGCAATGGATGGACAGACAGTAAGTCAAAATAATGCTTTTTTAAATATTTGAAATATTTTAAAACCTTTTCTCAGCAGAGCATTATGAATAGACAGTGAACAATAATTAAATGATCAGGTCTAGCTGTAAAAAAAGAGGTTTTAAGGTCTGACAACTCATTCCACAAATATCTGTATAAAATATTAGTCATAATTATCTTTTGATTGATTTCAAAAAGTCTATATTTTAATTTAAAGTCATTGAGTGCAGGTCTGCCCCAGCCTGAGCTTGCGTGATGTTACATTGATTAAACATTTCATGCAATTTAATAGTTATAATCCTGTGCTTTTTAAGAATTTTCGATTAACATAAGATTGATGCTACCTAATTAAAAAAAAATGTTTAGATTGTACCACACCTACTGGAGGACTTGCTTCCCTTGGTGCTAAAACAAAGTGTGCCATCTCGGACTCCTGTTCTGATGTACATTGTTGTGTACAGTCTGACACAATACAAGACACACTGGAGGCCTACATTAATGTGGATTCCTGCAATGGGAAGATAGCTGTGGGTATTGAGAAATTCCACTGGACTGACAGACTACTTGGCTATGAATTTGGAAAAGTCAGACATTTATCAATGCTGGGTGTTGTAAATCTCGAGTAAGTCTCGTAATGAAATCAGAGTAAAATGGAATATTTTTATATTTTCTAAAATTCAATTTTTTTTTTATGTCTCTTTTGTTGGAATCTTTATCCATTCTTGACCCATTCTAATTTGACCAATCTCTGCTACACATATACATATTACTGAATTTTATTTTATAAAGTAATGCAGAAGTCTACTAAAATGCAGTGTACATAGAATTATTTCTAATCTCTTCATTTACAGTTACTCCATAGTGGATCTGGATGCAGAGAATGTGTTTGCGGTCAGCATGAACCTGAGTGTCTGTTATGAGTCGGCTGGACCCTGTGAACTCAGCATCCCAATATTCAATGAACACAGACTCCATAAACCAACATGTAACTGGACTAGAGGATTTGCTGTCAATAGTAAGTTTATCTTAATACTTGAATAGACAAATTCAAGGAACCATCTGATTTAATATTATATTTATTCCAGATAATGCAGTCATATACAGTGCATTTATTTCAATTTGTCCGGATATGTTAAGCATCCGGATATCTGAATCACCAGTTAAACAAGACAGAATATAATAAAAAAAATTTCGTTCCGATGAAAAATCGTCCGGACACTGAAGCATCCGGATATCTGAAGGTCCACTGTACTGTAAAGCTTTGCTAATTCAGACACTTATTCTCAAGCAAATTGTTCAGATTAATGATTACTTAAACAGACCTTTTTTAGAATTATCAAATATTTCAATAAGACAAGTAATTCTGTTTCCAACAAATATCATCCAGAAGGGGAAGCATCTGAATTGTTGGTGTTCAGATGATTGGGGCTTCACTGTACTCACCTTTAATGATTAGCACTGTACTAACCTTCAATGATTAGCATTTCATGTATAATCTTTTCTAAACTTCTCTTCTCTAGACTTCTCTAAAGAAAAGTGGTTGGGATCACGTGGATACACTGTAAATGACACACTGCCCTCTTATGTCATTTCGGAGTTGTTACATGACCTTGACATTATCCAGTATTTGGGAGATTCCAGCTGTAACAGGAAATCAATTCCTTTCTATCCCAACAGAAATGGATGGAATACTGGTGAGAGAGTAAAACATTGTTGTCTTATAACAAATAAAATGACCACTTAATTTTAACCTATTCAGTATAAATTAAACCTTAAATTGGAATTACACAGTAAAACACACTTATAGCCAACACATTTATAATGAATTAATGCTTAAAGCAGACCGAGTGATTTTCATATCCTGTGGGTTTTAAACATACATGTATCATGAAGCTAACTGATACAGAATGTATTACAAATTATATTTAAAAAGAAGCAAAATTGTCTTTCTCTAACACTTCTTTATAAGCGTGTTTTTACTTTAATTTCTTACATAGGCAGTGAATATCACTGTTGCTCATGCTGTATGTTTTTGTTTTAGGCTGTGACAGACCAGTAAGCTTGGCTCCCATTGGTTCCGACACCACCTGTCACCTGTTCAGTTTCTGTACAGGAGTACGGTGCTGCTCAGATCTACCCCAGCTTCAGAGATCCTTCAACACCTGGTTACTCATAGACCACTGTAACTACAAACTCAGCATCGGCATTGAGAGATTCGCTGTCAATGCTAGTCTTCATGACTTCAAATTTGGGAGGAAGGAAATGATTAATCTTAATGGAGTTGTTAGACTACAGTAAGTGTACATTATGTAAAAAATAGAGATGCACATTTAATCTTTGTTCAACCTTGTGGATGGGTAAACATAATTTGTTGCTACTGTAATACACTAAATTTAGACAAGATTGTTTTTCATCTATGCACTACCTTAATTTTAACATACATGAATTGCACAGTAAAAGTAAATATGCATATTTCTATAAGTTATGTTAACTTTTTCATAGGTATGAAATCAATGACCTACCAACTGAGAGGAAGTTTTTGGTGAATCTGAATCTACAAATCTGTTTTGAGTCCAACAAACCATGCTCAATAGACATTCCAATATTTACCAACACAAAATTACCCAAAAAGCCATGTGATTGGACCACAGACTTCATTGATGATGGTAAGAGACCAAAACTACCTTTAAGAAATTTGACATGTTTAAATAACATGGCTTGTTTAATTTCAGTCGATTGCCCATCTTACTGTATTGGTAAAATAATTTAGGGTTAATGAGGTATTTTAAAGATAAAGGACTAACTTTGCCATTGATGTTACAGCATTTTCGTTCAACTCCTGGAAGGCTACCCGAGGAATTACAACAGCTGGTCTCTCCGCGAATCAGCAAACAGAATTAATGGAGGACCTTGGACTTTCACAGTTTGTGAATGAAGATATTCAGAAATGTAGCAGTAGCAATGCACCATTTAATGGAGCTGTCAACAACTGGAAAAATGGTGGGTATTTCATATGAATTTTTTTTATCACATACAAAAAGTGGATTGCTTCTTATCTGTTTAATAAGTGCTATTTTTGTAGACGTTCAATATTTAATATGGTATTCCTTGTATTACAGAATGTCCTCAGTCCCTCAAGTCCGCCCTGCCTTCTCTGTCTGGTCAGCCTATCACCTGTCATATTGACTCCTCCTGTGGTGGTCTCCAGTGCTGTATAGATGTGGCTTCCCTCAGCACCACCTTCATCACCAGACTGGAGGTGGACCCCTGTAACTATAAGATGACTGTGGGCATTGAGAAACTGACCTTCTCTAAGGACCTTTTCACTTATGATTGGGGTCAGGAGGAACAAATGTGGATATTTGGTGTAGTGCGAATGAAGTAAAGAATGCTTTAAAATCACATGTTGATAGGAATACAGATATATCAGACTATGTGACACATTTTTTTAAAACATGGGCAATTTTCTGTACATGAATGATCATTCACAAATTTACTATTTTAGGTTTAAAACGGTGGACCTATACACAGAGGGATACTTTCTGATTGACCTGAAATTGGAGGTGTGTCTAGAAGCCAGCCAGATCTCACCCTGTGGATTATCAGTAGAAATACTGAAGAACTTTTACTTGCCAAAGAAAACTTGTGTATGGGATGCACCCTTCATCACCCCAGGTAACTTTTAAAACACGTGTATCTTGAACACTGAAGAGAAATTCTAATGTGTTAGACGTAAACAGTAAATTTTGATCGGAGAGCTGTTTCATTCATATTGAAACCCAAAATTATTTCTCATTAACCTGTAAATTTTCAATGATCCACACAAAATTAGCCCATTAAATTGAAGTGCTTTACAGTAAATCAATTTCAGACTCAACTTTGATATTTCAACCTCTCACATATCAAGGTACCACAATCAAGATAATGAGGTTTGACTGTATAGGTTCATTTTATTTCAGGTTTTAATTTAACATCCTGGTTGGCTACAGAGGGAGTTTCTAACACAGTGCCTCTGGAGAGTGGGGCTGTGGACAATCTACTGTCAGATCTCAACATAGCAGGCTTCCAACTGTTTCCAGCCTGCTCCCACACAGACAGTACTTACCAAACAGCTGCCACAGACTGGGGAAAATGTAAGATAATAGTATATACTCTATATAGTACATGGCTTAACAATTCTGGATTAGCTATCCACAATTCTTTTTAAAAATCTTGTACAATTCGATGACTAACTGTGTATCCTGATTACTGGTAAATACAATCCTGTAAGTGAACTATAGATTCATCTTACAAATGATGAAAATATTTCAACTTCTTATTTACTACAAAATATAAAGATACTGCTTAACCTTGTATGACTTCATCAGGCTATTTTACTATTAATATAATAACAAAAGATAAAATACATGAAGTTTATAAAAAAAAAAGTTGCTATTTTGCTGGTAACTGGCTTTTATACTTTTTACCATGGTAAAAGAACTGAATCTTACAATTTATGTAATTAACAGAACTGATTCTGACAATTTATGTTACTGAATTTCCTCTACAATTTACCTTACTAGATTGCCCAGAAGAGGTCCAGACTACACTAGCTTCCCTGTCAGACAAGGCTCTGTGTGCTGTCTCTACCTCCTGTACTGGCATCAGGTGCTGTGTCGCCATACCACTTCTCAACAAGACGTTCGAAGTCAGTCTGGATATTGATGAATCCTACAACAAAATGGAAGTTAGTGTGGAGAAGATTCAAAGAAGACAGTCCCTTGTTGGATACACATTCAATACCCAGGAAACGTTAAGTGTTCACGGAGTCTTCAAACTTGTGTAAGTGACCTCTTCATAAATTGTAGTATTCATTAATGATATAGAATCTCTAATGATGTAATGTAGCATGTAGACTTTTGTCAATGAAATGAATTATAATTAGGGCCCCGCAAGGATTTGCGGGTGCCCTATAGTAATCACTCTGTCTGTCCGTTCGTCTGTCTGTCTGTCTGTCTGTCTGTCCGTCTGTCACTCTTCCGTCCACAAATTTTCTGTTTTTTTCTAATAACTTTTTTTATGGTTGCCCAATCAAGTTTAAATATGGTAGTTTAATAAGAAATACATATTTTGATGCTAAGTTTGATTCTCTATGTCTTCATTTATGTGGGGTAGAATAATATGCATGGAATGTAAAACGGGCAACTTTTTTTATGGTTGCCCAATTAAGATCAAATTTGTACGCTTTCAGTAGGCAAAAATACATATTTTGATGCTAAGTTTGGTTCTCTATGTCCCTTGGTTTGGAGCTGGGGTGTTGGGGTAGATTCCTTAACTTTATAAAAGAATGCATTGGCAAAGAGAGATAACTGCTGAAGATGTTCCCATTCAGTAAACTGAATGCTACAAGGAGTCCCATGGGATTAATTAGCTTTCCTCCTGAAGAAAATCCAGAGCATTATCTTTATCTGTCACATTGAGATTAATTACCACCTCTGTCTGCAAATGAAGTTTATTTTGAAGTTAATTAGTCCATTTGGAATGCTATGAACACTCTGAAATGTGGATTTAAATATAAATTTTTATTACCGTAATTTCGGGAATATAGGTCGATACTTTTTTTCTCAGAACCGCTGGGCTCGACTAATATTCAGAATTCGACCTATTTAAGGCTCAAGTTTACGAAAAATGCCCCCAAATCAGTAAAATTTACGCCAATTTCAAAGCAAATCTGTGCCACTTTCGTAACTTTTTTGATTATTATCGCGAAAAAAATTAATGCTCCAGTAAACAATAAAATATTTATTCTATAGCTTTCTTACAAAATAAGTTCCATTAATTATCTGTTGATGACAAAGGAAAACAACGTTGCTATATCTATTAAATAATTCCTCAACGTATTATCCATTAACATCATGCGGTATCCATCTTGTGAAGTTAGGAAGTCGCGATCGTTGCACTAAAAGTAAAACCGCAACCGTATCAAAATTTAAATTAAGGAAAATTTTCACGATCACAACTGTTGTGTTTTTACCATTTATTAGTAGCGATAAATTGAAATAGTATATCAAATATGTTTTATTGTGTTATGTTTATTTAAATGTAAAACTAAAGAAATAATCAATTCAATTCCTAAATTTAATTAAAAAAAAAAACAAAAGTCATTACTGTTTTTTTTTAAAATATTAATTAATTATAATACCGGTCAAAAGAACGGTATACACAGATTGGCTTCTAACAGAATTTTAATTGTCTGACAGATAAAGGGATTTACACTGTGTACACAAAGGTGTTTAACACCTGTGTTCAATGTTGGTTTAAATGCCTGCGGGGCATGATTAAGAAACCCACGTGCCATTATAGGGTATTAGTGTTACACATCATTGAACAAACAATGTCGTGAAATTCATGTGTCAAATTGTGAATGTACTCTCAATTAAAATTTATAAATTAAACTTATAGAGTGTTAATATGATTTCAATTCTTTACTGTTGCTTGATATATACATTCAATGGTCATTATTGTTTTACAAATCCCTGGAGAAGAAAAATAAAAAACATCGAAGTAATTGTGTCCACCGGTAAATAATGTTTGAATAAAATTTATTAGGAATGTGTTCAAGTTGTTCATCGGAATTACTTTTATATATCCGGGTATTCCCGATTTATAGCTGTAAAATAATAACGTATTTACATGTTTTTTATGCCTCTGATTTAACAACAGTGTGAAACTACGGATGCATTGAACAGGCAAGTTGGAGAAAAATAAGTAGTTACACAATTAAAATAAGTTTTAACTACTTTTTTTTACAAAACTGTATTTAATTGCTGTACTCATTAAAATACCTGATTGTTTTCTTGATACGTTCATGTCACGGAATAACTCTGGTAATTCTAGAGGTTTACCTGTTCTGATACGTTGTATCTGCGTTAAAATCTCAAGAAAACGGGAAAGAAAGCCTCGACCTATATAGTATGTTCGACCTATCTTAGGATTTTTCAAAATTTAAGGCTGAAAATGAGCCTTTCGACCTATATACCCCATCGACCTATTTTCCCGAAATTACGGTATTTATTTTTGTTTGATATTTATGATTTCATTGAATCCTAAAAAAAGAAATAGATTAAAGAAGATTTTTTGATTTACCAGGGTACTTTTTTTTCACTGTTTTCCTTTTTTTTTTTTAAAAATATATTAATTCAAGAATGTTTTTAATTTAATGTAGTTGTATAAAACCCCCATTCTATCATTAATACTGAAAAAGTTCTTATTGTAACTTTAGAAGAAAATGATGAGAGAGGTACAATTAATCCCTTGGGATTAATTATCTAGCCTGCTGCAGAAAATTTAGTGCTTCTCTTTGATCTGTCACTTTAAGATTAATGAAAACCTTTGTCTGCAACTGCTGTTTGTAATTTGAAGTTAAGGTCAAGCCTTCATGATATTTGCATTCATTGAAGGCTGGCATTTTATATAACACAAGATTCATAATTGTTTAAATATGAATTCAATGTTAAGTTGTTCTTTACTGCCTAATGTAAATACAAGAATATTATTTTCAGGTTTTTGAATATTCAGGAATAATGTTGAAATTTTAAGAATACATATACATTTATTAATCAAATGTAAGCTGCACCCTTTTAATTCTACCCCATGGCGGGGCCCTTGCTGACTGGTCAGTTTTCTAGTTTATTTAAAAATATGTTAACTTCTAATGATTTTACATCCACCGGACACAAATTATGCCATTTTTTATGAATGGTAATTTGTTCACTTATATGATAAAAAAAAAATACACATATTTCAGTACATGTAATGATTGAAAAGTCATCCTCAAATGCACAATTACATCATGAATGATTTTATACCATTAATGGCTACTTGAATGGATTCAGAGAAAGAGTTTTAATTATTCCCTTCTCTTAACCAGTATGGAATAACAAATCTGGTGTATCTTACTTTTCTGTTTTGATAGATACAAGGTGAATGACCTGGTGGATGGCAATATGTTTGATGTGTCCATGACAGCCCAGGCCTGTTTTGTGGATGGAGGGGACTGTGAACTGAATCTTCCCATTCTCACCAATGCTCTGATTCCCAAGTCTGGAAGACAATGGAATGATCCATATACTACCAAAGGTAGCTAGAATTTCATCCACATGAAGTTATTGAATTCATCTTTGCTTTGTTTCTTTAAGTTTCATTTTTCTGGTCATTCTAAAATACATGGATACTTTTGACTATGCTTTATCAGTTGATCTCGTTTTTTGATCTTGCAAGTGAACTTCAGATTGAAAAGTATTGTTTCATTAAAAAGGGATAGCAGCATCTTTATGTAAATATGTTTTCTGTTTAAACCATTTGCTTGTAAAATCTTTTGGATCCCTATGTTGAAGCCTATGTATTTAGCCATATATTTAATTCTAGGACATGTTTTAAACAAAGTTAGAACATGCTGTATTATGTAAATGGTAATTGAAAGGTTACTCTGACAGTCAACTCATGTATGAGGAAAAGATAAGTTAGTTTAATAATATTGTATACCTTTTCCTGTTATTTAATAATAAGTAAGAGTATCAATCAATAAACTGTATTGCTGTTGTAATATTTGCTGATGCCTATTTCAGATTCCCTGAGCCAGTGGTTGAGTGAGAGATCTATAGCAGCAGGTACTGTACTACCTGACTACAGAGTCAGTGACTTATTTGAGACCTTCTACTTGAAGCCATACCTCAAGTCACCTACCTGTAACAGAGCAGGTGCTCCATATTCTGGTGCTGACCCTAATGGATGGAAAAATGGTACTTAAAGTGATAAAACACTTTATTTCTTTTATTAAAAGATGTGTACAGTAAAACTTGTTTAGTACGAACACGGATATAGCAAATTCACGGATATAGCGAAGTTTTCTGGGTCCCCGGTAAAATTCTTAACAAATCTTTGTTAAATTTTACGGTTATAACGAACTCTGATATAACAAATTTACGGATATAGCGAACCCATTTTGAGTCCCGATGAGGTTAAATATAATGAAAGAAGTATATGCGGTATATTACATATATTTGCCCCCACAAAAGTCAGATTTTGAAAAATACCTGAAATGTGCTGAATTCAATAAATTGTATGAGAAATATAAATTAACAGAAAATATTATAGTGTCAAAGCAGTGTATTCACAATTTTTGTTTTTATGACGTCACAAACTAGTCCGATTTTATATCCTTTTTCAGAAAGAGGGCAAAATGGACAAAATTTTAACAATTTTAGCTTTAGAATTTATAGAGCGCAAGTTTGTTCAGGAACAATATTGACATATTTCATTGATATTATCAGTTTACACATTATATCAAAATATTGATCCTGAACACAGATGCGCTCGGTGACTTTTACTCAAAATATCGACGAAATATGTACACTTTTCTGTAAAATTCATAAAAAACTGAAATTTATGTCATGTTTGTGACGTCATTACATACATATGGCGTCATTACTTATGAAAATATTCAGTGCTTTGAAGTCGGCATATACTCCCCTGTTTGAGAACTAAATTAAATTTATCTCCATCAAAGTTTGATTTGGGGGGCAAATATTGGTTATTACCGCATAAAGTTCTTTACATCTTTTATAACGAACTGTCAAAGATCTTAAAATTTGCTAAATTGAACTGACTTTATTTTCATGTAGCATTTGTATATAAAATTCATTTCATAATAAAACCTTAGTTATCAACAGTATGTTTTGTAATATTTGCTTCCCTAACATATTTGGTAGTAATACTTGAAGAAAAACATTCATATTGCGAACTCGCTATAAATGTTTATACGAATTCGTCATACGGATATAACGAATTACGGATATAGTGAACTAAATTCACAGGTCCCCAGGACTTCGCTATAACCGAGTTTTACTGTATTTATAATTAAAAGACATCAAATTACTACATTTAATCTCATATTGTTCCAGCTAGTGTACAAGTTAAATGCTAGACAGTCATGCTTTTGTATTAAAAAAAGATATTTGGTCATCCCCTTGACACTCAACTTGCTTTCTGCAGTCTGTATTCTATTCAGGCACTGTTTTGATTCTAGACAGAGTAAATTTGAATTAAGATTACCCAATGACCTTGTTTGCCAAAGCATGTGGATTTGATTTAGGGAATTTTCATAAACCATGATTTTTAAATCTTGTTCTGGTTTGAATCTGCTTTAAGGATTAATCAATGATCAATACATGGATCCTCCTTAAATATATAATGCAATTACAATATTTTTTTGTTGTTTTGTAGATTGTGCAGCAGTGAGTATCCTGTCCTCCATGAGCTCGGATCCTTTGACCTGTAACTTAGACAGCAGCTGTAACAAGGTGTCCTGTTGTGTGGATTCAACATTTACCTCCAGAACATTTGAAGCAGTAGTGGACATAGACCCTTGTACAAGAATGTTAACACTGGAAATTGAAGGCCTAAAAGCAACCATCCCATGGTCTGAAATCAAATGGGGTATGTGTTTACTTGTATTTTGTATTCACTGCTAGCTTACTTTTCCCATGCATAATTTGTTTTTTACATACTAGTTTTTCACATCTGTTTTTCCATTTTAAGGTACACTCAGTCAGTTCTATCTGTACCGTGTTGTTAGAATTGAGTAAGTATCTGATGTTTTTATTGCCGTTAAGTTATTCCATTTGAAAATTTAATCTGAATGTATTTAAGATGTAATTGTTTCATTGGCATGTGATTCTATTCAGCTATGTCATCCATGACCTGTATGCAGAAGATTTCTTCCTGGTTGATATGAAATTGTCCATGTGTTGGGAGCTGTATGGAGATTGTGCCTTTGTGTCCACTGTTTTCCAAAATGCATTCCTTCCAAAGAGATCTTGTCCTGGCAACATGGGGTTCAAGACAGGAGGTTTGTAGTTATATTTTCTTAAGCTTAATTGTTGTCAGTTTAGATTTAATAGTTTATGATGTAGAAATAATATTTGAATATCAAAGATAACATAGGTCAATCATCTTTTACAGCATTCTCCCTTAGCACTTATGCCACCACCAATGGCCTTGACCAGAACAATCTCCAGGGAAATGACCTGGCCTACCTGTATAATTACCTTGGAATTTCTAGTTACCTGGACAGCACCTCTTGTAACAGAACTGATAGCAAGTACACACCTAGCACTGATGGATGGAAAAGTGGTAAGTGTTACATGTGATTAATCTTATTAAATGTATTTCTATCAGTCACAAAACCATGTCCAGTCCATGATTTAAGAACCATGATTTAAGAACCCTTGATTGGAATAGATTCAACCTTAAATAGTTGCTGTGGATGTGTCATAACTTGACTTTTTCTTATCAAAGGTCAAGGTTATCACATCAAAGATATAAAATTTTGACCCATTAGGGTTTTGAAGAAAGAAATGTCTATTTTGGCAAAGGAAAAAATCTACAATAATTATCAAATTGAATTTGTTCACTATTTTTATGCTTAGGTAATATTTTCATATCAATATAAGGAATCTTTCTTTCCTTTGCAGATTGTTCTGCCAACTTATCCTCTGTGCTGCCAGCACTAGGTTCTGAAACAAATTGTGTGATGGATTCCTCGTGTACCAGTGTAGACTGCTGTATGGAGATTGGCAAGCTGTCATCCCGCCCAGTGAACTTTCACCTCTCTCTGGATGACTGTGATTGGAAGATCAGTTATGGAATTGACAGTTTTGTTATCAAGCCCACTGTTCTTTATAACTTTACATTTGATCAGTGGAATGAATTCTGGATGAGAGGAGTTTTCAGAATGAAGTAAGTAAATTTTGATTTGTCATAATTGAGTTATGTATTGTCATAAAATTTACCTGTCTATATATCATATATATATATTTCTTTTTACTTAGATTTAACATTTGAAAAAATACTTTTACAGGTTCAAGGTTACAGATCTTAGTGGACTGAACAAGTTTAGAGTCAGCTTGGTCTTAAGTGTATGCTTTGAAAGTGCAAGTGCTTGTGAAGTAAATCAAGTGGTGCTTGACAATGCTGTATTACCTAAACCCCAGTGTGATCTCAATATAGGAAATCAAGTGAAAGGTTGGTGTCCACATATTATAGCTGTTACATAAAGCACTGTAATAATTCAGTATTTAGTCTAAATACAATGATCTGCTTGCTGCTTTGTGAAGCTGCTTACATGTGTTACAGATTGAGAAACACAAAACTCAGTTCGACATATTAGTAGTTGGATATCAAAATAATATCCAATGAAAAATATCCACAGGATAAAGGGCTAAACATGGGATAAAGATGATTTTTTTTTTAGGCAAAGAAGTCTTTAAGTAATGTCAACTTTTTTTCAGATTTCGTGCTTAATAACTGGAAGAGTGAAAAGGGTGTAACCAGCATGGATGAACCTAGTATTGCCAGACTGGAGGAGGAATTAGGAATGTTTGGTTACCTGCACAAAACAGGAGATGTTTGTAATAAAACTGCAGGAATATTTGCATCACCAGCAACTGGATGGACCAATGGTAAATAGAACAATCTTGATAAGAATACATACAGTATTCTGATACAAATCTTCCATAGTAACGCTCTTTAAAATGAAAATTGTTGATCTTTAAATTATGTGTGTTTGTAATGTACATGTATTCAATGTTTATTTTGTGTTGTAACCAAAAGTGTTTATTGTGTTGCAGATTGTCCCAGTGTTTTGCCGATTTCTCTACCCGTGGTCAGTGGTCCCTTGACCTGTAACTTGGGGTCATCCTGCTCAAAGCTGACCTGTTGTGTTTATACAGAGGCCCTGTCCAAACATATAACAACCTTCCTGGACCTTGACTTCTGTAACGACAAACTGACTGTAGGCATAGACAGGTTCTCCCGTGAAATGAAACTGAGCACTTACCAGCCCTGGGGTATGTATACAGTAACATTTTCTTCTTAGTACTTGTATATCTGAATACTCATTAGTGCAGTTGTACATGATATATTTTATTTCACAGGTCAGCAACAAACATTGGACTTCAGTGGGATCTTTCAAACCAAGTATGTCTTTAATTTTCTTTTTCAAAACATAATTGTGACTGTCCATGTTTTCATAGAGAATATTTTTTCTTAATTAGAACTGATCAATGTGTTACATCAGTGTTGAAGCATATCACATGTATGTTATATTGCTAGTTTTACCCTGGAGGATTTGCCTAACTCCAACATGTATTTGGTGACCTATACAATTGGTGTCTGTTGGGAGGGATCCAGCAGCTGTGAGGGATATGCCATCTTAACCAATATACTCCTCCCCAAGTTCACCTCACCCTGTAACTGGAAGGGAGAATTTGTGGATTCTGGTTTGTATAACTTTAATATTAGAATATTGTGAAGCAATGAAAATATCATCAAATTTTTTTTATAACTGATTTTTAAATATATTGTTGCAGATATGTAATATTAATAGTCTCTTTGCTGATGTATATGCTCAATTACTGAGATGTAGATACATTTTTACTTTATTCATGATTTTACAGCATTCACCCTATCTGGCTGGCAGGCAGCAAACAGCTACGTGGACACCACTCCGCTAACAGATTTGGTATTACAGGATCTGATGAAGTACCTACAGATGTCCTCCTACAAGGATGATGACTGTGTGATGACTGACCCTCCATATACACCAAACAATGGCAATGGCTGGAACACCAGTAAGATAACACAGTGTCATCTAAAATTACCCCCACCCCCACCCACCCACCACCACAACTTGTTAAATTTTATTCCAATTACTGTAAACCAAGTTTTATTTGCATGGAAGAAATATCCACGAGTTCAGCGACCTACTTTGGTTTGTGAATATTTATCGTTGCAAACTATTTATTTTGCTATGTTTTTGTAGACAATGTTTTCCTTTAATTTTACGTATTGATTTCAAACACTTTGAATAACAGTTGGTTTACAGCAATGTTTGAATTCATAGACATGTATCAATAAGGTGTGAAAAAAATTGATTATGAATCGCTTCAAGTTTAATTTTACTTGACCACTTTGAATTTCAGCGTGCACATACAACACTAGTCTCCCTACACTGCCCAGTACTATGTCCTGTCACTTACGCGATAGCTGTGCTGGACTGGACTGTTGTGTGTCCAGCCCTAAACTGAACAGGAAATTTAGAGCTACACTTGACATTGATCCATGTACATCAAAGGTCTCTGTTGGAATTGACAAGTGGAAATTTTCTGAAATCTCACTGGACACCATCTCACAGTTGAATACAGGTACATGTGTAAAATTGAAGACTGTTGTGAAAATTTGAAGACTGTTTTATATTAAAGATGTCCATTAATATATTTTTGTTTTAAATAGATATATAAATACATGTCAAAATGTTTATGTTACAGAAATGTCAAAAAGTGTATGGCTCCAAGGAGTAGTAAGAATGGAGTAAGTAAATATTTTTCTCAACTGTCTATGATAAACTGTATATTCAGTATAATGTGAGACATACTGTATTCAGAATTTTCTCTTTTTTTTGCCTTTTTAGTTTCACCATTGAAAATCTGTGGAGTGCAAACAAATTTCTGGTCAACTTAAAAATGAGCATATGCTTATCTACCTCTGGGCCTTGTGAAATTGATAGTGTACCAGTTTTTGAAAACACACTTCTTGAAAAGAAACAATGCAGTTTCCCCTCACAACTCCCAGCAGGTATAGTGAGAAAATTTTCTCAATTATTTTCTTTTAAAATATCGATGATATTCATTTTAATGAAAAGTGCAATGAAAACTTTTCTTTTACTAACCAATTAACCAACTGTTAGTTTTTATTACCTAGTAATAACTTGGATATATATTAATGAATTTGTAGGATTTTCACTCTCATCCTGGAAAACAAACCAAGGTTTCGGTGCAGCTGACCGCCTTCCTACACACACAGCTGCCAAAGTGCAGGATTTCCTGAATATTCCTCAGTATAAACTGAGTTCTTCCTGCAGTAGAAGCCTGGCTCCTTATTCTCCTACCTACATTGGATGGGTGGAATGTAAGTCGAAAATTTATAATTCAGAGAATTTGGTTTTGATATCAGCTACATGGACATATCGTAAATTATGCATAATTTGAAATATTTTCAGGGTTATAATTTTTGGTAAAAGTAAAGTCATATAGGAGCAAATAGTGGAAGTGTGTCTTTGAAATTAATTTTATTACTTACTTTGCACAGTGAACAGCGCTTGTCAAGTCCTTGGACTTCCTTACAACCTTGGCCTGTTGACATACTGTGTTGTGGAATCTAGCTGTACAAAGATTAAATGCTGCACAGATGACTCAGAATTCCAGTCCACCATTACTTGGTTCATTGACATTGATTCTTGCAATCACAGGCTAGAAGTGGGCATTGAGGCTTTGAAATCTGAAGTGTCCCTTCTAAATTACAAGTTTGGTATGTATAATAATATGGAATTCTGTTTGAAAAGAAATAAGGATTCTCTTTGTTGTTGAAATACATATACCGGTATTAATGCTGATCAGTAATAGATACAGATTTCAGAAAAAAAACTGCTGCTGCATTCATATACTATTAGAAACAAAATATCTGCCTCAATTTTTTTTCAGGGGAACAAGATTCATTTAGTCTTGGAGGAGTATATCAACTAAGGTATGAATTCAATAAAAGAAAATATGTAAGGGTGTGAAATGAATATTCACACTAGACATACATGTATATTTTGTGAATTAGCTCAATACATAGTTTTAAATTTAGTTAGCTTGCTTTTTTATTTGTTAGCTATGTGATCCATGACTTGAGCAGCGAGTCCCACTACCTTATGAGTGTCAATGTCAGCATCTGTTATGAACCAAACAATTGCTCTCTCTCTGAGGTCATTGTGCAGGACGTTATGTTCCCTAAAACAGTCTGTAACTTCAAAAGCACAGACTTCAAGCTTCCAGGTATTAACGTCTCTATTTTGTATGCCATAACATTGAGCAAAATAAAATGTGTTACTTCTTCATATAATTTTTTGGGAGAGGGAAAGTTACATGTAATTGTGTTTAGTTCCAAAACAATAATTTATCACCACAGAATGGATCATTGTTGATATATATAAGGTCTTCTAGTTTTTCAATGTTTTATTTACTGAGTGATTTCTCCCAATATGTTATTTTTTTACCACAGGCTTTGAATTGTCAACCTGGAGCACAAACCGCAGTTTTACCCCGGGGACAGTTCTACCCGAGCATGGAGTGATGAGACTATTAAAGGACCTGGGGCTGGCTATGTATATGAAGGATACCACCTGTAGTCCTTCTGACAATCTCTATGTCAATAGCACTGGCGGCTGGGATACAGGTATCTACTGTTACTTTGCTTGAACAAGATTTTGTGTTTGTCTTAAAAATTTTAATGATTTTCTAATCCCTGGTTAAATCAAAATATAAAATATCTATAGAATAGAACTTGTCAATGTAGAAACTATAGATATAATTTTCAGCATGTTTGGTACTTGGCTCCAGGGTCATAAAACTTGGTTGAGTTTATTTTTTATCTCTCTCTCACTCGTACGAAAGGAATGTTTCATGGAAAAGTAAGATTGAGATAATTCAAGTTTATGGTTCTGAGGCCCGGGTCCCGGGGCTGCAAAACTTCGATGAGCTCACTTTTGGTTGCATGCAGTCTCACTTTTACAAGAGAAATATATTTAGTGGAAAAAAGAGACTAAGATCTAAGGCCATAATAAAAATATTCCTAGATTCTCATCCCCGCCCGCCCCGTTTTTTACCCCCGCCTCGATTTTTTTTATTTCTGTTTTCCTTCGTCTTAACTCTGATCGGGATTGGTATTCATCTACCATTCTACTTTCGTTTCAAATCCCGCGAAAGTCGACATGATTTTGACAGCTGAAAAAGATGGTAATTGCTGTAATACATGCGTATATATGTTAAACAAGGGTCATTGGTTGAAAAAGATTGATGATGATGTGAAGTAAGAGATAATTGTACCTTTACTATGACTTTTATTCGGGTATTGTATATAAAATTACACTGATTGACCAGATCAATAAAAAATCTGCAGAATTGAAAAAATATAAAATAAAAGCCGCCCGCCCACCTCGATTTTTGAAAAAATTCGGATGAGAATCTAGCAATTTATTTATTATGGCCTAAATTGGGCTTGTCTAAGTTTCATGGTCATGGTGCTTGGTCACTGCATGTATGTTCTGTAAATGTAGTGGTAGTTTGATAAATTACCAATGGTACCTATGGACAGAGATTGGTCTCTAACTGTTCTAATTTACAGATTGCACCCTTCCAATAGCAACCAGTTCTCTGCCCTCAGGCATTGTGTGTCACATTCCGTCCTCCTGTACCACAGTTCAGTGCTGTCTGAATGCCACCACACCACTTGGGCGGTCATTTACCTCTGTTCTAGATCTGGACCCCTGTAGCCACCAACTCACACTGGGAATTGAAAACTTTGTGTATAAGATATCATTGTATGACTTTGAATTTGGTAAGATAAGAAATTTTTACTGTTTATATGATCTTTATGTAGAAATACATTTTGCCAGGTGCAGTTTTTAAATGTTTTTAAATTATTTTTTTCAGCAAAGGAACATTTCTTTTATTTGAACAATGTGGTCCGAATGAAGTAAGTATTTGTGTCAATCTTTGCCAACTTTTTTTCTCATTAGCTCATTTCAACAAAGCTGAGATGCTCTTACATTAAACCCCATTTGGAGCAGGTCCATTTTCAGCTGCTTTCACTGTAATTTAGGAATATTAAGTTTGGTTCATACACTGTATGTCTGTCATTCTGTCTGTGTGTAGACCCCTATTGATTTTGAGGTCAAAGGGTGAAGGTCATGAATTCTTACAGTCACTCTCTTTGTGTAAGAAATTGTTTTCAGAAGTAATCTCAAGAAGTCTGAGCTGCTTTTAAAATGCAGTTTTATATCGCAATTCCCTGTGGTCTGAAGGAGACCCTTATTGATTTTGAGATCAAAATTTCAAGGTCAGAAATTCATACATTGCACAATGATTAAACAAAAATGTTTTCCTATTAATAACTTAGTTTTCGTCAACCTATCATAAATCCTATTGACTTAATGAAGAATCCTATTGATTTTGAGATTAAAGGTCAAGGTCAAAATTCATATTTTGCCTGAAATAATTCTGGTGATAAGTCCATTTCTGTTATAGTTTCTCCTCTGAAATCATAATAACTTTAGTCAATACAACTTTCAAAAAAAATAATAAACATGCAGAATTTGAGGTCAAAAGATGAAAGACCAAAGTCAGGAATTCACATATTGCTTGCATTGTTTTCAGATGATAAGGCTGGTTCTTTGTAATCCTTTGCAATGAAATGTAAGGTCATGAATTTCTATCTCCTTTTGTGTTTCCTTAAGTTTTTCTACTGTTGTCTTTTTTCCTTAAGAATAGAAAACAAATTCCTTAAATTAACTGTTATATTTGTAATCTTTAATTATCTCTGTTTTTTTTAGCTCTGCTGGTCAGAGACCAAAATAGCTTATGCGATAGTAATGTGTCCATCGTCCGTCCGTCTGTCTGTCTGTAAACAATTTTTCAAAATGCTACTCCTCCTACAGTTTTGGTCCAATTTCAATATAACTTGGCACACAAGTAGACTACACTAAGATACATAATTCTATATATCGGTTTTTGATTTCGATGAATGATGTTGCCGTGGTTACTAAAAATAGAAATTTCTGTGAAATTCTTTCAAAATGCTACGCCTCCTACAGTTTTGGTCCCATTTCAATATAACTTGTTAGCTCTACTGGTCAGAGACCAGAAGAGCTTATGCGATAGTAATGCGTCTGTCGTCCGTCCGTCTGTCTGTCTGTCCGTCTGTCTGTAAACAATTTTTTAAAATACTACTCCTCCTACAGTTTTGGTTTGATTTCAATATAACTTGGCACACAAGTAGACCACACTAAGATACATAATTCTGTGTATCGGTTTTTGATTTCAATGAACGGTGTTGCCGTGGTTACTAAAAATAGCAATTTTTGTGAAATTCTTTCAAAATGCTACTCCTCCTACAGATTTGGTCTGATTTCAATATAACTTGGCACACAAGTAGACTACACTAAGATACATAATTCTGTGTATCTGTTTTTGATTTCGATGAACGGTGTTGCTGTGGTGACTAAAAATAGAAAATTCTGTGAAATACTTTCAAAATGCTACTCCTCCTACAGATTTGGTCTGATTTCAATATTACTTGGCACACAAATACTACACTAAGATACATAATTCTGTGAATCGGTTTTTGATTTCGATGAACGGTGTTGCCGTTGTTACTAAAAATAGAAATTTTTGTGAAATTCTTTCAAAATACTACTCCTCCTACAGTTTTGGTCCGATTTCAATATAACTTGGCACACAAGTAGGCTACACTAAGATACATAATTCTGTTTATCAGTTTTTGAGTTCGATAAACGGTGTTGCCGTTGTTACTAAAAATAGAAATTTCTATGAAATTCTTTCAAATTTTAATAATTTGTTTAAAAATAATTGGCACACAATTAGATACACTAAGATACATAATTCTATATATTGGTTTTTGATTTCGATGAAAGGTGTTGCTGTGGTTATTAAAAATAGAAATTTCTGTTAAATACTCTCTAAATGCTGTGATACAGTTTTAGTCTGATTTTAATATAATGTGGCATGCAAGTAGACTACACTAAGAACATAGGAGACTTATAATCAAGGATCATTATTCAATTTATTGCTGTTGTAAAGTTTCAAATTGCAACTGCTTAAGTACTTTTCTCTTCCTTTGCAATAAGTACAAACCAGTAGAGCTTCAGTTTCGACAGAGACTTCTGGTTTTCTGTGCCATAATGCTTAAGCATTCATCTGAAAATGCCTTCTGGATCAAACAAAGAATACTTAACATTAAGCTTATGTTTAGTCTTACATATACTTCCATTTCACAGGACCAGATTTACAGAAGCTTTTTCTGTTTCAGGTATGCAGTGTATGACTTGAAGACAGATAGGAAGTACCTTGTAGACCTAAGTATTGCCCTCTGCTTCAGTACAGCGGGAGCTTGTGAGCTTGACACTGTTGTCTTACAGCATGTAGCACTGCCAAAGAGAGTTTGTCAATTGTATGCTGGATATACTGAAACCAGTAAGTGTTCAGTTTACTGTTCACTGCATGTATCTCCAGTACAAGAATAAAGTTAATGGTTAAATTGTTTTTCTCAGCAGTGGATTGAACTATTCTCTTGATCATTTCTTTTATTGTACCAGATGTTTTTGCATATTTAATTTGTTTAAAAAATTTTATTTAATATTATGCATTATTCATGACAGATTTCTCCTTGTCTGCATGGAAGACAAATATGAGTGTGACCTCTGACCCAATGACCCCTGCTGAGGTTGCCCTTCTACAGGAGGATCTTGGGATAGCTGAGTACCTGTCCTCCTCCAGCTGCTCCAGGCAGTCCGGAAACTATTTACCACACAGCTTCTACTGGAGTGATGGTATCACAGATTAAAATGGAGGATAAAGAACTAGAACTTTTTTCAGATTAAGCAAGAATGATATTTTTGATATGTGGATGACATCAAGAAATTTTCAGGGAATAGATTGTTTTCAAGAATGATAGGAAGACTGAAATAAATCTTTAATGCAAAAAAAAAAAAAAAAAAAATTCCTGAATATAAGTTATGCAACATGAATGAGATTGCTGCAAGGAAATTAATTGGTGAATAGATAAAATACAGAATGTCATTTTTTTTTTTTTTAGTTTTTTTTATAAGTTCTTCAGTGAAGACATTGATTTCTGTCTGTAGCTTGTGGAAGGGTGTCTGGAATGACCCAGTTTACAGCAGCAGACAATATTAACTGTTACCTGGCCTCCAGCTGTACAGAGTTCACCTGTTGTATGGACGACCTTGTTCTTCAGAGGACAGTGGATGTCAGGGTAAACCTGGACAACTGTAACTTCAACCTCAAAGTGCAGATCGAAAGACGATCAGTGGACATCTCTCTCATTGACTATAATTGGGGTACTTCATTTCTCAGAGCTAAAATATGCATAAATTATATGTTTTATGTCATAGAATATGTTCATATTCTGGATATGAAGAATCCTTTACTTTTCAAAATGTATGAAAAAAAGAATTGGTTTTATTTTTTTAGGTAAAGTGGAAAGGATGGATCTGTTTGGAATTTATGTCATCAGGTAAGAAATACTGACTCAGTATCCATATGACAAAAATTTAATAAAAGGTTCTTTTTAATGTTAAGAGACATTACATGCAAATTTCAACCTATGCTTCAGTTTTGTTGTGGAGAACTTGTACCGAGAGGGAGCCTATCTCCTGAGTGCTAACATAAGTCAGTGTTACGAGGCCAGTCAGGAATGTTCTGTCAGCCACGTCCTCTTAACCAATTCACTCCTACCTAAATCTGTCTGCGACTGGTCTACAAACTACCGTATAGCCAGTAAGTTTTAAACATGCCCTGAATAAAATGTCTTACTACTTGAAAATTGGAGCTGTGGTTTTCTTTTAGTGCCATGATGAATTTCTATTTTAAAATACATAGATATGCCCTTGATTATTCAGACTTTTCCCTTCTTACTTGGAAAATGGAGAGAAGTTTGGGATCTGGGGATATCCCAGCTGTTTACTTACTACAGCTTTTGGAGGAGACTGGACTATCTGGGTACCTCAGAGAGCCAACCTGTAACAAGACAATGGGGATCTATACGGGGGCAACAGATGGCTGGACAAGAGGTAAAACAAATTCTAAACAAAGCAGTCCATGCATGTAAAGATTATAGGATTACACTTGGCGTAAAAATTCTATTTTGACAAAAGCCCATCAGCTGTAAGGTGTGTTTTTTTCTCACCAGCCTGCAGTGCCAATGTCACCTTGCCATCCTTGAACTCTGACCTGAGCTGTCACTTAGAGGACTCTTGCACTGGTCTACAGTGTTGTGTTTATGCCTCTCAGTTGCAGAGAAGTTTTGAGGTCTTCTTTAACATTGATCACTGTACAAGTAGCCTAGGCATTCAGATAGAAAAGATTTTCTACAACCGCACACTTGTGGGATTCCCATGGGGTGAGAATAAGCTCCTTTATATTGAACTTCAACTGAAAAACAAGTTATCATTTTACTCTTACTTTTGGCAGGAATACAGTGTGTTATAAAGTTTCATTGTAAAAATATTTCTTTTAATTCAGGAACTGAACAAGAATTCAGGCTTCAAGGAATATACAGAGTGAAGTAAGAATAAATGTTTTCTTTCGGCTTTTGATTTTCCAGTGTATCATAATTTTCTTTGGAAATTAAAAAAAAAAATTTATTATAACTGGTAATTAGTTCATTAAGGAAGTGGCAAAAAATATTGCTCAATTTTTTTAACAGGTACACCATAGATGATTTGCCCTATGACAGAGCATACCTTGTGTCCATGCAGATAATGGACTGTTATCAAACAACCGATCCACAGTGCTTATCTGTAGATACATTTACTGTGCTGGACAAAAGCATAATACCAAAAGCCTTATGCAGCTGGGATCAGAGCTTCATTACAACTAGTAATTCCACATTTATCTTGTTTCTTTAAGAAAACACTACTAAGGATACCCAAGCTTTAAAATATTTTAGCAAAATTAACAGTATCTTAGGAAGCAAAAAAAAAGAGATGAATTCTTGTGAAAATAGATATGTTGATGTTATTTGTAGACTTCTCATTGACTGATTGGTTGGCTGAGAACAGTCTAAGTGACACTACAGCCCTGTCTAACCAGGCTCACAAGTTATCTCAGCTGCTGGATGAGATGTCCGTGTCTCAGTACCTACAGACTACCATGTGTACCCCTACATCAGCCTCAGCTGTCAATGGCTGGACGCAGTCTATTGGTGAGATATAGGATCTTTTTCATTGAGACTTTTATAGTACAATGCTTAACAGTCAATCTTCATGAATTGTCACATATTTAAGTTTCTTTATGATTTAAAATTATAGATTGTCTAAAGACTGTGTCAAAACCAAGTATTACCCAGAGTTTATGTAACCTGAAGGCGGATTGTACGTCATCCGAGTGTTGTACTGAGATTGACTTCCTCAAACGATCCTTTAACACCTATTTAGACATTGATCCATGTAACTTTATCATGAAAGTCAGCATTGAGAAATTCAGCAGAGAGATATCTCTCAGAGAATATAAGTGGGGTTTGTATTCTGTCACATGTTTTCAGGAAAGATTGTTTCATTTTGCACAGACTGATTTCTTCAAAATTTTAGATTTTTTTCATTAATTTGAATTTTTTTTTCTTCAGGAAAACGTGATCATCATTGGTTAGCAGGTGTTGTGAGAATGGAGTAAGTATATCCTTTTCAAGCAGAAAAGTCTTTAAACATCTTAATAATGATTTTCTCTTTACTGTTCCTTATTTTTTTTTCAAAAACAGTTTCACCATAGAAGACTTGTATGGATCTCGACAGTTCCTTGTAAACCTAGATGTAAACTTTTGTTTTGAATCATTTGGTGATTGCTACAAGAATGTCACTGTTTTCAAAGACACCATCTTGCCCAAGAAGCTCTGTCCATTTACTGACAATCCAGGTATATCCACCTGAAGTAATTGCTATGTTATCTGTAGCTACTTTTATTTATAAACTGTATTACATGTACTATATGATGTTTGACAACTTACATGTTTTTGATATCATGTTTTATCTGAGGCCAACATTTTTTTTTGTTTGATGTTTTTAGCTTAAGACCACCTTTTTTATCAGTACATGTCAGATTAATACACACTTGACATATAAAAGCTTATGTGCTGTAAAAGATATATTTTTAATGACAGGAATTACAATTGAAGGAGATGTTTTATTTTTCAGGCTTTTCACTGACTGCTTGGAAAGACAGCAAGGGTATAGCTGCAGCAGACCCACTTCCTTCCTGGGCTCAAGTTCTGTTATTAGAAGAGCTGGATGTCGCTCAGTATATGGACTCGGCACAGTGTAAAAGGGGGAGTGGACTGTACTCAAACACGGATAAGAATGGAGTAGACACTGGATTCAACCAGAATCCTTCCTTGTCACCACAGTGTGAGTACAGTTCATACATCTGATGGTGATTTTTGAGTGAAATTTCTACTTTCATTTATTCAAATGAAAAGCATATTAAACTTATTTTTTAAACATATATCATAAAATTTTCTTTAATTATGTACTTGTACATGTATTGCTAAAATCATATTACAATTTCATTTTTTTAATATTACAATGTATTGTACCATGTATTGTACCGTATTGTTTGAATTATACTGATAATTCAATTAACCACCTGTACATTTCAGTATGCCAGCTTGGTGTGAACCTGGCAGATAATGCCCTTGAGTCCAGCACAGCTAGCCTGATGACCTGCTACCTGCCTACTTTGTGTACAGCAGTTCACTGTTGTGTAGATGTTCCAGCTATCAATACATCATTTAATGCTCAGGTTGAAATTGACCCCTGCAAATACATGTTACGGATTGGAATAGAAAAGTTCAGTTTCAACAAGTCTCTTGATCAGTACACATTTGGTATGTTCTCAGTTGCTTGGAATATGTACTATGCAATTTTCATGTATGATAAAAAGTTGTAAGATTTAGAAGAGAAAATGTATTTTCAATTTTTTTTTAGGAAATGATGAAATGTTTTACTTGGCTGGGATACTCAGGTTGATGTAAGTGAATTCATTAATTATCAAAATTTAAAATTCTAAAAGTTGAATTATTTTGATGATGTACTGATGTTGCTCTGCAATGATCTCTTTGTTCACAGGTATAATATCCGAGACTTGCCCAATGAGAAATTGTTTGTGGTGACAGTGAAATTAAGTATCTGTACTGAGAGCTCTGGTTGTGAAGCTAACCACACAATATTTGAAAACATGATGCTACCCAAACAGCCTTGTTCTTGGAATGAGGGCTTTGTCAATTCTAGTAAGCAGCAATCTGTACAAAGGGGAATAATTCTTAATCCAAACAAACTCTCTCTCTACATATACACTTGTATTTTCAATTTGTCAGATATTTTTACATTCATTTTATTTGATATTAGCTAAATTAGCTCTAAGGCCATAATAAAAATATTCCTAGATTCTCATCCCCCCCCGCCCCGATTTTATACCCCCGCCTCAATTTTTTTTATTTCTGTTTTTCTTCGTCGTAATTCTGATCGGGATCGGTATTCATCTACCATTCTACTTTCGTTTTAAATCCCGCGAAAGTCGACGTGATTTTAACAGCTGAAAAGATGGTAATTGCTGTAATACATGCGTATATATTTTAAACAAGGGCTATTGGTTGAAAAAGTTTGGTGATGATGTGAAGTAAGAGATAATTGAACCTTTACTATGCCTTTTATTCGAGTATTGTAGATAAAATTACACTGATTGACCAGGTCAATAAAAAATCTGCAAATTGAAAAAATATAAAATAAAAGCCCCCCACCCGCCTTGATTTTTTAAAAAAAATCGGATGAGAATCTAGCAATTTATTTATTATGGCCTAACTCATGTTTTATTTTGTATTTGTTTCAGACTTCTCTTCCTCTGTTTGGTTGGCCAATAATAACTACGCCTTCCCCCTGGTGGAGTACCAGTCAGCAGAGCTGATGAATGAGATGAAGGCCGCTCGATACCTCCTGGAGGACTCCTGTGATTTAACAGCCACTTCTGGAATTTATGCCAGCCCTACCAATGGGTGGACCAAGTGTAAGAAGCCCTGTGAAAGGCTTTATGTTTTTTTTAACACCTTTCTATTGAACAAATATAGTTCAGATCTGTTTAACCAAAATATTTTAGTTCTCTCCCTCAATCAGTTATTTAAATTTCCAAAAGTGTACTTCATTTAATACATTCATTTTCTGCATATTTATATAAATTAGTTTTAATCAATGTTATCTTTCAATAGCACATTTGAGGAGCACATATTGTTTGAAAGTGCAAAATTTCAGTTGAAAATGATTGTTTTCATGAACCCATTGTTTTTTCCCCAGTGTGTCCTTCCAACGTGATTCTGAGTAATTTGACCTCTGAGCCCATGGTCTGTCACCTGGACTATGCCTGTACTGGAGTGGACTGCTGTGTACGGGTGGACATGGTCAGTAGGACCTTCAGGACCAGTGTCAAACTGGACCCCTGCTCACATATAATGACCGTAACACTGGAGAGGATTTCTATCAAAGTGGACCTGCTGAATTATAATTTTGGTTAGGAATATTTTTATCATTTTGGTTTATTTATAGGTATAGATTGTGCTTTTTGTTATGATGATATTCAGAAACTTTGAGATTATTAATAGCATTTATTTCATATTCTTGCATCTATCTTCAGGAAGCACATCAGAATACAGCTTGGTTGGCATGCTGAGAATGAAGTGAGTAGTGTAACTTTTTACATGTAAAGGTACTTGTATTTGACATCTAAACAGATTAGAACCATATTTGTAATGACTGTCAAATGCTGTCTATTTCAGTTTGAACATCAAAGACTTGACTACAAAGAATTTGTATGCTGTGGATCTTGATATCAGTGTGTGCTTTGAGAGCAATGGAACTTGTGTCATTGTGGCCTCTGTTCTCAGTAATGCTCACCTGCCTAAACCAACATGTGATTGGAGCACAAATCTTCAAGGTAGCTTATTTGTTTTCCCTCTGGTGTGGTTAAGATAAGAAGTCTGAGTTGTGTAAAAAAAATTATTTAATGTAACTGGAATGAAAAGTACAATTTCCATCCAGGCTTCTCGCTGAGTAATTGGCTGGAGATGACAATGAAAGTAAATGGAAGCACAAGTCCTCTCCCATCCTATCTCCAGAACCTGTTCCTAGAGGAGCGAGGTATAGCTAACATGATGAAGGATACACCATGTAATCAAGCCTCAGATCTAATCTACACAGGCACAAAAGTTGATGGATGGATATCATGTAAGACTATTAGCATTACAAATCTATTTAAAAAATATTTTAATTCATTTACTATTCTATATTTTGACATTATGTAGATTTTGCTTCTTATCTAGTATGCAATTTTTGTTCAGCTTGCGCCTCAGGGCCTAACTTGCCTGTACTACCTGCTGGCATCACCTGCTATAACCCCTCTTCCTGCTCTGCAGCCACGTGCTGTATGGAAATCTCTAAACTCAATAAACGGCCCATAGAAGTGTCAGTAGACTTCCATGAGTGCGCCAACTATCTGGATCTCTCTATAGAACGAATACCTGTATCAGTATACCTACATACCTTTGACTATGGTAAGTGAAATCACTGTAAAATCTTCATCTTACTTTAGTTGTTTAATATTTACAGTAATTGTGTGCATGTATTCTGTATTCCATAAATCATTCCAAATATACTTAAGTCTGAAGTTTTAAAATAAGGAAAAAATTTTGGATGTTGTAATGAACACATACTCTGCTATCCTCATTTTGATATTTAAGTCTCATGTTAAATCAACTCTTTTCAGGGAGGGAACATAGAATGTCATTGAAAGGTGTTTTTGAAGTAGTGTAAGTACAGTTTGCAATGTTCTCCATTTTAGCACTATAATATAACAGCATCTTATTTTCAAAAGCTTGAACATCAGAAATTTAAGATGTGGTTGTCTTTTAGGTACACCATCACAAGAAACGTTGTGGAGAGGAAGTACTACTTTGACTTGTCTGTATCAGCCTGCTATGAAGCTTCAGGATGTGATGAAACTTTTGTCATCTTCAACCAGACTTCATTTGATATCACACAATGCACATACAATGATGGTTTCTTAAACACCTGTAAGCATTTCATAACTATTGACTTGTGATTGTTATAAATATGAAATTGAAATTTAATTGCCAGTTAGGACTATACTGTAAAATCACATATTTTTATGGGGCCAAATTTACGTGGTTTGAGGAAAATCTCTTGGTTCGTGGGGATTTGATTTCGTGGATCAAGAATTCAAACATTTGATATGGATGTAACATTTTATATTTCTGGACCATCATTTCCAAAACAACGAAAATTAACAAAAATGAAAAAAGTAAGGTCGAATATGCTCCCCAAATCACATATATATCTTTTTATTTTTTAACCCCCCCCCCCCCCCAAAAAAAATTGAATAGCTTAACAAGCAATATATCTTACTTTCTTTATGAGTAAAAATGTTTATAACTTTGTTTTGCAGCATTTTCCTTGGCTAGTTGGATGTCAGAGAGATCTATAGCTGGAGAAGAAAACATAACAGCTGTCCAGTCCAATGAGCTGATGGTGGAGCTGGGTCTGGATCATTTCTTATCTAATCCAGACAGGTGCTCTCTGGAGGATTCCATATTTGGAGCAGCCAATGACTATGGCTGGAACAATGGTAGAATTGATTCATATTGCCCCCAGAAAAGCTTATTTTTTGACAGATTTAGCTGTAATTCTATAGAATATTGGATATAGGGATGTAGGAATGTGTATTGAATAGAAACTTGTTCATGTCAGTTCTTTTGTGTAATTCCAGAATGCACTAGCTTCCCTAATGATACAGTGACCAATATAACGGACACAGATAAAGTGAGATGTCACATCCCCTCCAGCTGTGATAGGGTGCACTGCTGTGTGTACATCCCGCAGGTCAGACATCACGCCAAACTGGAACTCAACATGGACACCTGTAACTATCAGATGGAGGGAGCCATTGATAATCTTAGAAATACTTACGGTCTCTTTGAATATGCATGGTGTAAGTAACTTTCAATAAAATGCTTACATTTTATTTATCTATAAATTTTAAAAAGCTTGTATTTTTCAAAAATTTTCATTTGATTTTTTTTAGCCCAAAATGAGCAAATATCTCTCCATGGAGTGATACGATGGGGGTAAGATTTTGATTTATTTATTGTATAAAAGATATTTTTACTTTTATTCTGCTTTAGTTGATTTTTAATGGAATCTTAATTCTCTAGGATTAAAAAATCAGTTAAAATATATATACATTTGTATTCGTCAATCATGCATCATTGATGTAAGCATAATCTTTTTCATAGAACACTTAACTTTGATCCAGACATAATACATGTACATGTATGTAAGTAAATTTATATGCCAGTATTATTAGAGATAAATTCTATCAAATCTTGTCAAATCTTTGCACTTTAGGTACCACGTGACTCATCAAAGTTCAAAGAAGAAGTTCACCGTGGATGGGACAATAAAACTGTGTTTTGAACAGTCTTCATGCAGTCTGGATATTAATGTGTTCCAGAATTTAGCATTAGGATATCAGACTTGTGCTCCTAATGACACTGTACCATTTACAGGTCAGTGATAGATGGATTTTCCATCTAAGTTCATAATGTGTTTCAAAGCAATGCTTTAAAGAGATTAATTTTAATTCTCACAAAATCAAAAGAGTGTTCTTTAGATTTAAAAATTTAACAGGGAATTATATACATGAAAATATATATAACATCTTTAAAGAACCTTAATGATAAAAATGCTAGTCATTTTGAGTGAAAAAAGGATAATATTCTATTGTTTATTCATAGCTTATCTTGCATCAGACAAGTTGATGAATTTAATATTCATAGGTTTGTCAAATATTTTTTAAATATATAGTATTTGAAAGGATTTTTACTTAATATAAAAACCTAAACTGGAAATTTTTGAATAATTTTTGCAAATTTGCGAGTTCATTGCATTCGCAAAAATATTAAAAATAAATTACCAATAAGAAAATGTAAACAAAGCAGTGGTCATTCGCAAAATTTTGAAACGTAAAAATTTATAGACCAAAATAAAATGGTTTTAAACATCCAATTTTATGATTTAATACCTGCTCTACCCTTATTAATTCTACAAAAGACATTCAAAACCTTACCAGTAGCAAGAATGAACTCTGTAAACATGAAATATCACAAATTGTAAATATCTTCTCATCGCATTTCTTTTCGAAAAGAAAAGAAAAATGTGGAACGAACTTTCTTAACAACCTTTAGTTGTTGTGTTTCAGCATTTGGAATATTTCCAAGACTTAGAAAAAATTTACATACATGTATAAGAAAAAAAAACAATTCTTTGATGTAGAAATAGAACTCATCTAGCCTGGGAATTTAATATTCATAAGTAAATATGCTTTTTTAAAATGTATAATTCAATTTTTACAAAAAAAAAACTACAGAATAATTGAATTGGACCCCAGATTAAAATTTGTCAAATTGAGGAAAATTAAACCAATGGTTTCAGATATTTTGGCTATTTAAAATAAATCTAATGCAAAAAAAAAAAAGAAGAATAGAAGAAAACTAGATGAGGTCACTGTATTTACCTCTTAATATGATGATCTTTATTGTACGATAGAAATAAGACTCGTTATAAATAAATTGATGCCATATGTTTGAATTTTATTTCAAAAAATAATTGAAAGTAGATTATTAAAACATTGACATTATAAAATATTTCTTTTCTATCTTCACTGCTGTTTGTTACTTGTAAGTGTTATATCGTCCACGTTATATTTGAAAAAAATTAAGAAACCGGCACATTTCAATTTGACGATTTAAAGTATTTTTTAAGAAATGGGATATAACAAAAATATTCAGCACTAATAAACGGCATAGCATAGTTTTTAAAAGATGTTTATTTTGTACTATGGCTACAATCCGCACGATATTGTACAGAAATTGATGTCAGAAAATGCCACATTTGGTGGTCTGTATATATACGTAATGAAAATATTTTAATAGTGATCGTGAAAAGAAATCTTTCTAACAATAAAATTTTTTTAACACATGTAAATCAAAAATTGGAAAAAAAAATTTGTGTAAATGCATGTTCACATGCACGATGGATAGGTGGATTAATAATTTATTTTATTTCAATATTCAGACTCTTTTAATCAAGTGATTTCTTTTATTTGAGATTAAAAAGGATAAATATTATTAATTTGTATTTTTTACTCGTGATTTTTTCTTTTATGTGAGGAAAACATTTTCTAAAACGATATTCATGTATCTTATTTTTTTCCTTCAAAACATTACCATGATTACGATGAATGCGTTAAGTTTACAAATAAATTTCATATTAAAATAATTATTTACGTAGTTTCACTCAAAACCAGACACAAAACACGTAATGTTGACCCTGATTACCAAACACAGACTTCCTGTGTAATGCTACGTATACATAGATTTTTGACATCTTGGGTATTGGGGGTCTCCAGGTAAATAACACCACTGTTATATAGACGATGTCTCAGGTAATTTTTCAAAAAAAATTGGGTGAAAATATTTTGGATATTTAAAATAAATCTGATGCAGCCTTCTGAATGACCAATATAGATAGTGATAATATTCTTTTTTTCTGGTCACTTTTTAAGAAACAAAGATTAAGTAAAACAGATTTCATGAGTATTTTGTTTGACTTTAAGTCTAAGTCTGCTTCATCATCCTTGCACTCTAGTTTACAATAGATCTCGATTTTATTTTGCAGGTGTAAGCTTTGACTTTTGGAGACAGACACAGTGCACCCCATTTACTTTTAACACTGGTAAGAAATTTTCATGCAAATTAGAAAAACAAGTTTATTAAGAGGAAATGAACAGAAATATTCAGTACTGACTACTGAGAATTAAATTGTAGGTGCTTGTCCAAATATTAGAGAAGTCAATTCAGCAGTGGCTCTTTCAAAGTGTCACTATCTTCATGACTGCAGTGGGTTGGAATGCTGTATTGACAGTGCCTACACACTTGGAAATCGCTCCATCTACTTCAAGATCAGAATAGATTGTAATTTTCTTGAGTACCAAATTGAATCAAAATCTGTCACAAAATCTTTGACAGCCCTCACTGATGGTAAGTTATTACTTTGAAACATAAAACAAAAAAAATTTATGAAATGCGTGAAAATGAATACATGTACTAGGATTTTTTATTTCTGACAATGACTTTGTGTTTTATTTATCAAAATAGATGAATGAAGTGTGTGTTTTTGTAAAGTAACAATATATTGCATAATTAGTCAACATATAAACCTGAAGTCTAACAATATCTTTCTGTGTTTTTTAGGAACATTATACACAGAAGACATTGGAACGGGACCATCCTTCCAGCTGAATTATCAGAAGACAAAAACTGGTGTAGAGTATGGCCTTGGAGCCACTCTTGTCTTTAATGCTGTGACATCAGATCCATCAGAAACAGTCACACATGATATATTGAATGCTACAACTGTAAGGATTAATCCTCCTTCTTGTACTGGGAAAAAGCGTAGAAGAAAGAGAAACGCCCAGACGACTGATCAGTAAGAAAATACTAGGGCAATGTACTTAGTACTGTGAACTAGTACATCTTAAATGAGGTTTAAAATTAATTTTCAAATATTTTTAATCATGCTTAACGAGGCCCGATCTAGTTGAACTGCGCATACGTTTTAACGCAGCGTCGACTCAGGCACGTCACAGTACCCTTGACTGCCGTCGCAATTGAACACAATAACGTCACAATTAAAATGACGTCAAATTGCGCTAAAATGTTTCGCTGATCCTGCATACCTGGTAACTCCATAGACTGTACATGTTGAAAGCTGGTATTTCTATTATTTACATGTTTTTTTTTAAATATTTTTTTTAATTGATAAACAACTTTGGAACATGATTTATTTTCAGGTATCAATATCTTGGTACATATTCATTAATTTTACATTGTTTTATTTTAATTTGTGAGTTAAAAAAAACAAACACTGCAACCGAAAGTATAAATAAAATTTACGATTTTAGTCTTTCTCCTTGAACATGTTGAAGTCTTTATACACACCTTTTTTTTGAGGACTTAAATATGCTTGATTTAAAAAAATCAGTCTTTGAATCATTTAAAGCAACCCCCAATATATTTTATTTTTCTATATATTACATGATATTAGTAAAATTCATCATTTTCGCCTTTTACCCCCCCCCCCCCCCCCCCCCCTTCCACGTATAACAACGCCGCATATAAAGAAAAAAAAAAAGAAAGCCTGAAGAGAAAATTATTTCAAAATGTAAGAAGTATTTATTTTTTAGAAACTAATACAGTATTGCATCGTTTGTTGATGTTATGTACACCTATGGTGACTTATTTCATGTCTAGTTGGATAAAATAAGTGCTAATTTTGTGTTTCGATATGCCCCCTTTTCACTGCAATAAAGGCTACCTTCAATTTTCTTTTCATTTTTTATAAGAAGAATGAAAATTGCATGGTATATGTGAAAAACAAAAATTTTCATCATGTACCTTTTTTTAATTTTCAATATCTTTGTTTATTGGAGGGTTTTACTATGTTATTGTGTATAAAAACACAAAAAATGGTCCATATCTTGACAGTGCCCCCATTTGACTACAATAAAGGCAAGGTAATAAAATTTCATTCTAATTTTTCTTTGCATAATACATACAAAAATATTTCCAAATATTAAATTTTTTTATCATTCCGTTTTCGTAATTTTCAACTAGATCGGGCCTCGTTAAGTCCAAATAATGCATTGTTTCATTCAATGAAGGTTGCATTTAATAAAAATAATGTATCATGTCTTTCTACCAAACAAAGCAATCATATTCAAATGTAATATCTTTGAACATTTTTCGAATATTCTTTAGCTCCGTTTTTTTTTTTTTTTTTCATTTCATTCAACAGGCTTGATCCAAAAGATTTTTCAGCAGGACTAAGAATTCTTATGAAGAATGGGGCTTCTTCAGAAGAGATAGAAGCTTTCAAACAAAAGTGTGAGGAAGCTGATGTAAGTCTTGGCTAGCTGAAGATATTACAGTATTTTTCTATTATTACTGTTTTAAGGAGTTATTTGATTGTTTTGATATGTTATGGAAAGTTGAATATATAATTTACTGTTTAATTTTTTTAATAACTTATTTAAAGAAAGCAGAAAAAGAGCAGAACTTGCAGGGAGCACCTGTTGCGGAGGACGATTTCAGTACGAGTATTAAGTCTGGAATCGAGGCTCTAGGAGCAGGAAACCCCATGACAATACAGACAGGGGGACCCTTACCAGGGACTGTCACAGTACAAGGAGGTCAGCACATTCAAACAGCACTCAATTGTATCTAGCAATCTGTTATATAAGTTATACTATATAGATATGCTACAAGAATGTTTTTTTCATATTATAATTGACGTGCGATCAATATTTTGATGATTCTTTTCACAGTGATTACCAGTATAATGACTCTGTGAAGATAGTAATTTAACTGCCAAACATTTGTTATCCAATTACCACTTACTCACAGTGAATTTCTTTCAGTAATATATTTTATTTTCTTAATATATACTGTACATAGGTGATGCTATAACTGGGATGATTGGAACTGTGCAAGAAATTGCTGGGCGAGCTAAGCAGGCCTTCATTGTGGGTCAAGGGTTATCACCAGAGGGCGCTAAGCTGTTAGGCAAGAAATTAGCCTGTATGACCATTGGTGACCTAGAGGGCTTATTGGAGATGAAGAACATCGATCCCTTCAAAGTGGCTGAACTGATAGGCCATCTCAAGGATCTGGCCAAAGCTTTGGTAAGAGTGATTTATTCAATACACTGTAATTAAATTCTAATAAGTAGAAAATTATATAAATTTTGTATAGTTTGTTACAGGAAATTCTAGGGGTAAAATATTTCATACAAGTAATATAATCTGTTGAATAGAAAATGACTAAAAAATGATGTAATTTTGTGTATAGATGGTTGCAGAGAATTGTAGAAATGGTGTCATGTAATTTGTTAGAAAATGATATAAATTGTTTATACACTCAGTAAAACAAACTTGAAAAAAAAATAAAGTTCAGACTTTATTAAAAAGTCACAGGAACTGAAAATCACTTAACTGTAAGCATTGATTCATTATGAGTATGTTAGTTAAGAGTATGTTTTACTCTAGATGGTCATTGAAAATAATATTAATGAATTTTAAATGAAATTGATGATTAATTACATGATTTTGAATTCTTTATTTACAGTACTCTGAATTCATAACAAAGGTGTTGAGCGATGCTGAAAATATCTTCAGTAGTTTTGATCTGGAGCTTAAAGGAGATTTTAGTTTTCCTAAACAAAATGTAAACTTCTTCAAATTCAACAAGATCTTTTTCGTTGGTGGCTTAATCACAATGACATTTGGTAAGTTTTAGAAGATTTTCCTTACATTCCTGATAATTTTTACACTTTTCTGTGGTCACATTTACCCAGTTTCTTAATTTTATTATACTTGAAATGTAATGGTCTAAAAATAAACTTTCATGATTTTGTAACATTCTGGCATCTCTAAGGTCTGTAAACGTGATTGAAATGGAGATGGTTAAAAATATGGATGTACTAGCAATGTCAATCAAAGCAGGTTATTTATGTCATAAGTGCCTTGACCTAGTTTTGTACATAGATGTCCGTTTTGTGTGTACAATGTAGGATTTGGAGCTGACGGTTACTATGGCATGAAGTTTGTGGTTGGAGCCAAGATCATGGATATGAAGGGTACAGCTGGTTGTGAGCCCTATGGTGGGGTGTCTGTCTGGGGAGAGCTTGGCATCGGCTTATTACTGTACGGAAAACTTCGTCTGGAGGGAAACATCATGGATATGGGATTCCCCACCACTGCTGAAATCGGATTCAAGAAGTTCCCTCTGGATGTTCAGTAAGTTGTGAAGCATTGATTGAATCTGATTAAAATCAGATACTTGTGTATGAGCAGATCAAAGGATCTGATTTTAATCATTTAAAGTGGCTGGAGGGTCAACAAATTAACCACAAATTAACCACCAGATTTGACTTATTTTGTTAGATACGGTATCTTAAGCTGTCAACTATCATTTAGCAAAGAAAAAATTCATACATTTTAGTTTTAAAATTTGATCATTTTTGTATATCTTTATATGGAGATCTTTTAAAGGAGATCAAAATAGTCTGAAAATGGCTGCCACCCCCCAGCCTCTTTAATAATCATGATTGAGCATTGACCGATTCTGACAATTTGCACATTTATAGTTCTATCAGCATAGTTACAAAATAACATTTTGAATTTTTAAGCCTGACTATGTACCTGCGTTTGACCCCAATCAAGTTGACACTATATGCCCTGGTGACTCTAGAGGTTGATTTAGGCTTCACCAGCTTCAAGAAAGTTTTATTTAAAACCAAACTCTGGCGCTACAAAGCTCCCAGTATTATGAAGTTACTTATAGACAACACAAAGAAAGAGGAAGACAAGTCTCCACCAGAAGTCAAAAGCTTTGGGGTAAGTCAATGAACAATACTAGCAATAACTTTTAATTTTTATTTGTAAACATAAATTGTGTAGGGACAGTTACTTTTATTTCTGAATGGTTTTGATTTATTCTATGAAAAAAGTTTTATTCTCATTCAATAATTTTTCTTGACCGTTTCCTGATTATTATACTTAGAATCTGGATGCCAAGATACATGTTTATTTGGAAAATTGTGATTTTTCTTACCCTGAACTAGAAAATAATTTTAAAGAAATTGAAAATTGATCTCAGGGTGACACCAAGGAGGGAGAATGTGGAGTACTACAGGAGATTGGCCGTGACCATACCGAGCCCGAGTTTACTGTGTTCCTGGAAGCTGAGGATGACAGAAGTAATGTTATTCTGACCCTAGACATTGGTACTAATCCAGGAGGAATTGATGTCATGACAGGCAAAGAACTCGGAGGCTTCTCAACAACTCTCAATGATGTAAGTTTACTGCTTCTCAGTTAAACATGTATATAATATTAATATGTGACCCCCCCCCCCCACTATTTTTTTTTTAAGAGGGGGGTAGGATGCTTTGTTGGATCATGGTTGTACATGGTAGTTTTCTTGGAAGTGTTGTGTACCTTTTCCCAATTCTAGGATTTTTTGAACTGTCACCATATAAATACAAATGATATGTACATTTTTCTGGAAAATTGTACAACTTTAAAAGCAAACTTTATAGAAAATTTGAATTTCTGATGAACATTCTTAGATACTTCAGCCAGCTGGTCTCCCCTTATATTTCACTGTCCATGTGGCCAATGAGGCAGGAAATAGTATTAGGGCATCCTGTAGACTACCAACCTACGACATGACCATACCAGGGGGAAGAATGACAGAAGCTTTCCAATCCACCAGCAATGCCAAAGTCCTGAAAGGTACTGTCACCGTGTACGACGACTCTGCTATTGAGGTGAGCCAGGTAGCAGTAGGGTATGGAAAGGACATCTATGGAGAGCAGATTATCAGATGGACTAAATCAGACATACAAGCCAACACCATTGACTATAATGTGGGTGAGTGTCAAATTCAGATTGGGGAAATTTTAGGGTTCATGTTTTATAATATTTTGTATTTCTAATGACTTTGTGAATTACTTCAGATATTTATCTTTTGAATGTTAGATATTTAATGGAAAATATAATGTACTTCGAGAGATTTGATCATAATTATTCTTATAACAATATTGCATAAACAAGCCTCCTTTTAATTTTGTTTTTCAATATTAACATAGCCCCTGATCCCCTGCATCAGAAAGTGTTGACCTTGTTTTCTGATGGTAAGATGGCCAGACTGGTGGGAAGGGGAATCGTGGTTGCCGAGTTCCAGAAAATCTCCACCCCTGGAGAGTGTGCCACTCTGTGTAACTCGATGCATGTCTCTAAGTGTCTCAGCTTTAACTACGACTTTGGAGAGAGTGGGCATTGTGAACTGTTAGAAGGAATAGAGGGGCATGACCACAAAACGTCATTAGTAAGGAGAAGCTATGAAAAATGATTTCTCATACATGCAATTAACATTAAATTTGATCAAATATGATTTATTTTGTGAATTAAGCTGCATTTTGTTTTTACAAATTGAGACAGTTTGAAAATTTTCTTAGAGGAAATTTGAATACTGTTGCTTAAGTTTTCTCTCATTTCTCTTCAATTAAAATGTGTATATTTTTAACTTTCCTATTAAAGGATGGCCTGTATATGCATTATGAAAAACTGGGCATTGGATCAAACATGGCTTTTGAGTATTCCAACCTCCAGATGCTGCACAACAAGCTGCACTACTTTAACTTCCACGTGACCAATGTCTTAGGATATCAGAACATCCTGTCCTCTCAGTCTATCATCACAGACTTCACCCCTCCCCACTACACAGAAGGTAAAACTCCTCATATACTGTAGATTGATTCATAGTGTTTATAAAGGGGGACATTTACCTAAAATTAGTAAATGACTAGGTTTTCCTCAGAATTAATTTTGCTTCTTTATGAAATTGGAATTATTAAAGATTTTAACATGAAAGTAAAAAAAAAAAACATTGCAAATTATAAAGAGCAATGTTTGTAAGTTTTTCTTGTCAATGCAGGTGTAACACAGGGGGTTGATACATGTAATAGCCCCAATTATATCTGATATACACAAGGACAAACTTGTCACTATAGTTGCCCTCCTCTTTAGATTGTTTTATTGTATCATTCAGCACAAATGAATGTATCCAGTGACATCAAGGAAATTGTGAGCTGTCCAGATATAATTCCAAATGACCGCACGGACTGGGAGAGGATTCACTGCATTGGGATGGATCCCAAGTTTAAGAACCACCGTATTGTGGTGGATGGAGAGGGCTCGGAGACGGTGTACAATGGTCATGAATTTAAAACAGATCTGAGGTACACCAGAGCCAACAGATATGTCTCAGGTCAGTGTAATAAAGCAATGCTGAACACTCTTTATACTTTAAAAAATATATTGGTATATTTGCATCACACATAATCAAAGTGTACATTTTTTTTTACATGTCTGCCTTGCACCCTAGAGTTGCAACCCTATACTTAGACCTGATTAATATGTGATATTATCTCCCTTCAAGACATACCATAATAAAACTATTAACCTTAAAAATTCAAATTTAATGGAGAAAAAAGTAGAAAAAATTAATTACCAGTTGTCTACTGAAGAAGACATAATAAATTGTCTCTATAAACATGACACATGCTCTAGACCAATCAGATTGACTATTATGCTGACGGATAATAAACTATGTAGTATCCCCACTGAACAGTCTAAAATAATTTTTATGTCCCCCTTCGAAGATTGCTTTGCTGCTGTCTATCAGTCAGTCAACCATCAGTTTCCATTCATTTTCTTTGTAGAGGTTGCACATATCGAAATGATATTTGATAAACAGATTTATCATAAAAATATCTAGGTCAAATTCTGTTTTGGGTACAATCGAGCCATTTTGGAAAGAGTTGGGCCTCTTGCACTTAAAAAAATTCCAATTATTTGCAGTTTCTGTTCATTTTCTTTGCAGAGGTTGCTTATTTTGAAATGAAATTTGGTATACAGATTTATCATAAGAATATCTACATCAAGTTTTGTTTTGGGTATGATAAGCCATTTTGGACAGAGTTATGCTCTTGGACTTCGAAAAAATCCAATTCATTTGGGGGAGGCGGGCATAAGTGTTTTACAAACATCTCTTGTTCTACCTTTTAATTTGGGTAAGACATTGAGAACTTGAAATTTCTTGATGAGTATCTCCATGCCTTATGTTTTACAGCTAACTGGGATGGGATCTATGACCATGAGACTGGATTGCTCGGTTACTCTGTAACAGTGGGCACTCAGCTGTGTGAGGAGAAACTGAAGGATCATCATGATCCCCACGCTCACTTGTTTGACCGCTCCCAGTGGACCAACAGTGTCATGATGACCCCCCTGGTGCCTCCCAGACTGCCAGGTCAAACTTAAAATCATAATAAATGAGGAACTAATAAATAATGAAGTATATTCTTTTGCATACTGCTTTTGAGAAATTTTGCCTTGATAAATCAAAATTGTGATTCAATTTCAATTTGGTGCATATATTCAGGGTTCGACACTAACATTTTTAGGCTTTGGTCCGGCCGGACTAGTGCTTCTCTACTTTTACTAGTCCGAGGGCAATTTTATGAGTCCGTCAAAAATATAAATAAATAAATAGAATTTATGTTGCAATGTATTTTTTAATACTTTTTGAAATAAACAAAGCATTTACATGAAATGTTTATACCAAGAATTCATTGAAATCGCTCAATCAGGAACTACGATCGTATTCCCGATCTCATTTGTTTTTCGCTATACATTATTACATCATCCAAACATCCGACATCTTTCTTCATGTTTCATACAAAATCATGATCGCTAAGATGTTTAATTTCATACCAATGAGTCCAAAATTAAGCGCGAATTGACTCAGTATTACCTAACTTCCCGCCAAGAAGCTAGAAAGTTAAAAATAAATGCGGGGTTTTCCAGTGAAAGTTGTCGAGAATTTGAACATCGGTAAATTCTTTTTTCACCCCCAGAAAACTTTATTAGTCCGTTCGGACTTATTAGCTAAAAATTTTATTAGTCCGAATGAAAATGTATTAGTCTGAGACTAACGGACTAACGTTATTGTCGAACCCTGTATATTATTATTTAATACTTTAAAGTACATGTACCTTCAAGAATTTTATGAACAGCCTCAAGTCAAAACTTCAAACCAATATAATGTTAAATTAAAAAAAAGTTTGATGGTGAAACAAAATTTTCATCATATGTTTGAATTTGAATGTAATATATGTGTAAGAGATTAACAAATCAAAATTTGACTTGTCTTTTCTTATTGTGTGGTCTTTAAAAAACGGAAAATTTTTAAAAATGTGCATGCAATTATGATTTAACTTAGTCATAAAAAGTAATGCATCATTGACTTTACAATAATATTATAAGAATATTATGATGTATTCTTTAGATGGACCATACTTTGTGACAGTACGTGCTATCAACAAAATAGACTATGGTGGTCCCTTGGCTCTGTCTATTTGTCACTCCACGCCATACATCATTGACAACAGTCCTCCATTTATCTACGAGATTTTCAATATCAAATATGATGAAGAAAATTTCAATTTGAGTTTGAGCCACAATTCTACGTAAGTTTAATTTAATTTGAATGATCAAAGGAAATCAAATATATATAAACATTATCTAATATTCCAATCTTAATAAAAAAATTTGCATTTTTATTCAGTTTTTGAACTTTACACACAGATAAATATGCCAAGTGAAAATTGAATGTTTAGTCTTTAAAAAAAAATGAAGATTTCTCTCTCTTTTTTGTTTGGAAATTATTCTGTGAAATTGTTTTGCGACCAAATTTTTTTTTCTTAGGAAAGAATTTTAAAAAAGCCATTCAAGTCCAATTTACAAGAAATTTAATTAATAAGAGATTGAGTCTTAAAAAATGGATAAATTGAAATTATTAATAATCTTTAGATTAAAGATAACAGATATAAATTTTCAGTATTTATGTGTATCAAAAAAATTTAAAAACTGTGTTGCTTTATATAGAGATCCTGAGTCCGGTTTGAACAGGAATGACTTCTGTCTAGGAAGGACAACTAGAGACTGTGATGAATTAATGTGGAGTCCAATCGACTTCAATCCAAACATCACTCTGTTACACAGGATCACTAATGGTGTCCCAGTCTGGATCAAAATCAAGGCTGTAAATAATGGTAAATATCACTGTAGTCAGAGTCTAAAGGTGTAAAAAAAATGGTAAATACCACTGTATGGTTAATATCACTGTAGTCAGCATTCTAGTCAGAGTCTGAATGCTGTAAAAAAAAAAAAGTGGATATCACTGAAGTCAAAGTCTGAAGGCTATAAATATCACTGTAGTCAGAGTCTGAAGGCTGTAAATATCACTGTAGTCAGAGTCTGAAGGCTGTAAATATCACTGTAGTCAGAGTCTGAAGGCTGTAAATAATGGTAAATCATATTTATAATGATTGTATTCTTATCTTACTTGTAGTGGATTTAAGAACCATTGGAATAGCAGACTCCCCCATCATTGTTGACCAGTCCCCTCCTGTGGCAGGTCAAGTGTTTGATGGAGAGATTTCTGGTGAAGACCTGACTTACATGAAGGATAACAACAAGGTAAAGAAATATAATTGTTCAACAAGGGGGGGGACATTATATCACTGATGTCTTGATAAAAAACTAAAATCTTACAAAGACTTATCAAAGTTAAAATGCATCAGCAAAAATTTTGATAAATACGGAATCCTCATTTCAGATCTGCAGCAACTGGCAACACTTTTTTGACCCTGAGTCTGGTATTGCCATGTACATGTTAAGTGTAGGATCTGAGAAGAATATTTCTGTAACAGATGTTGCCAACAGGACCCAGTTCTCTGCCAGAGAGAGCAAAGCCTGCATAGAACTGCCCCCCTCCAGATACCTCCAGCATAACCAGATCTACTACACTACAATATGGGCTTACAACGGAGGCAATAAACAACTCAATGTCTCCATGATCTCGGATGGAGGTCTGTTAACAGAATCAGAAAATTGATTTTAAAAATTATAAAATATCCGTGTAAAATACATGTATACCAGTAATTTACCTGTGAGAATTTAACAGAATATTAAGTATGAAACTGCTGTCATGGAGTTTCCCTGACCATTAAGTTAGGATTTTTTAAATAATTGATTTCTTTTTTGTTCCAGTGCTGGTTGACCTGACAGAACCTGAGTCTGGAGAAGTGATTGATGGGAAGGAGGCGACCTTTACTGACCTTCAGTTTACAACCAATCAGGCCAAAGTCGAGCTTCAGTGGAGAGATTTCCAGGATCCCGAGTCACTGATCAAACAATACGAAGTACAAGTGGAAAGTGCCAAGTGAGTTCATATGTCAGAATCTGTCAAGGTGAAAAATAAAAGGCATTTAAAAATTCGATTTAGCAAGAAGACCTGATGCATTTCTTTGTGAAGAAATAAAATGCAAATACAAAAAAGTGGAAGTATAGGTTTAAAATGTTCATATTGTGATTATTTGTTGAGTGAACACATGGTTTTACTGCTTTCATGATAACATTATATTCCAGGAACATGAGTGAGGATTACATCGTTGTAAGAAACTGGACATTATTCTCCAATGCCACCAACAGTGTCACATGGTTGAACTTCCACCATCAGCATAGGGACCGTATCAGAACCATTCTGAAGACCACTAATGGAGCCCTACGGTCCATTTCTAACTCTACTGACAGCTTTGTGGTGGACCTGACGCCACCTCTGTTACTGTATATCAGGGATGGGGCAAGCACCAAGGATAGGGATTACCAGGTTGGTTTGATTCTAAAGAAATCTTATTACGCTACCTTATAGACACTTAAGTTCATTGAAATGATAGAGGTTTCTGTGGAAATTCCAGATTTTAAAAAAAGGAGTATATAGGAAAATGGAACATATGAAATTACTTGGAGAACCTTAGATTGCTTCATGATATTCTAGTGTCTGCTTAGGCCCTTGGCTCACTAGTATTTTAAAAGTGTTATATGCCTATCATGCTTCTGTGTTAAGTGGAGTGTTATTTTACAGTCTGAGCTGGATAGATTGACAGTGAGCTTTAGCTATGTGGACAAGGAGTCTGGTGTTAATCACTACAAAGTCCAGATCTATGAACTGTATCAGGGAACAAGAACACAGAAATACCCAGGTCAGTTTTCTTTTCATTTATATTCTACATATATGATTGATTAGATTATTTCATCATTTCATTTGGCTATTTTTATATTTTTAAAAAATGATACAATATACATGTACATGTGTCTCTTATCCACTTAACTTCATAGAGGAGATTAATATTCTGCTCTTGTATACAGCAACAAAGAATGATTGGAAGGAGTTGACAGACAAAACAGCCACTAGCTACACTTGGACAGGCCTGACTCTGAGGGAAGGAGCCCGCTACAGTGTGAGAGTGGCAGCCATTAATAATGCTGGCTATCTCGCTCCATTTGAAACCAATGGTGTCATCATTGATACATCTCCACCCATTGTAAGTACATTACCAACAATGATAGTAAAGCAATTATTAAAACTTAAGACTAGAAAACTTCATATGATTCAGAAAAAAATGTTCAAATTGGTTTTTATTTAACAGGATTTTATGCAGTAAGAATAAAGTTTTTACTTTATTTTGTAACATTTTCTAGTTATTTATGCTCTGATATAACTGGTATTATACAGTTTTGCCTTAATTTTGTCTTCCCTAGGTGTTCTGGCTGAGGGTAGGAGTGATAGGAGGAGCTCCAGAGCAGAAGGTAGAGGGGTATGTGTGGCAAGCCGACACCAAGGGAATCAAGGTCTCCTGGCTTAGTGATGATCCTCAGTCAGGAATTGCAGGTTATAGGGTGGCTGTTGGCACCACACCAGGTAAGACTTAGTAATTCATGTTTCCTCAAAGCAATTATGCTGTGTTCTTTGGCCCAGCAATGAAAGGGGATGAGGCTAATATGCATAGGACAAAAAAAGGGGGGGTGCTCTTTTTCAAGGACTGACCTGACCAGGATTATTTCAGCATGTTAAAGTCATCAATGTTTTGGATGTTCAAAACTGATTTCCTTTTATTGTGTAGGAGGGACAGATACTTTGAACTGGAAGGCAGTGGGAGCAGAGAGTAGTCAGTATATCACAGGACTGTCCTTAGAGCTGACCAATCAAACAACCAAAACACCTGTGTATTATGTCTCAATGAAAGCAGAGAATGGCGCCGGCATTGTCAGCACCCAAGCCATTACATCCACTCCTATAGTGGTAGTACCAGAAGATAAAGCAGGTGAGGTCTAATATCAAATTATTTTGATTCTGGATTGCAAGTTTATGATAAAACTATGTTTTACTAGTTAAGCTATAATTAACTTGGAAAATTTAAGCAAAGTGAATTCTTGCTGCTATGATGACTATAATTCTCATAAATTAAAATGTATCATTTGGAGTGATTTGCCATCTCTTTTATAGGTATTGTTGTTGATGGAGCTGAAAATGTTGATAAAGTGATAAATAGTGGTGCTGCAGTAGACATTACTACAGATGTGGATTATCAGCTGGATTCCAGCACTGTGTCAGTCCAATTCTCTGGATTCGAGTCCTCTCTTCATGGGGTCATGCACTTTGAAATGGCAGTGGGCACAAATCCAGATGGAGGAGAGGAGGTTTTGGCTTATACTGACTTCAACATTGTTCACATTGAAGAGTCCAACACTACTGGAAACGGTGATTCAATATTGACAATTTTGTTTTCAGTGGTCAATGATTTTGATAAATTCTTTAATGTCAGAATTATATTATTAATAAAAATTACCGTAATGACAAGCGAATGGAGAGTTGTAAATTTACTGCAAAATTCTTTATAGGTTTGACAAGTTCAGGATATGCCCAGGCCAATCTCCCACTCAGACCTAACACTACCTACTACTCCACAATTAGAGGTGTGACAAATGATGGGAATGTATTACAGACAACCTCTGATGGATTTACTGTAGACCAGTCACCCCCCACCATCACTATTGACAGGTCTGTGTAGCAATTCATGTTCAGTTCTATAGAGAATATGTTTAGAAAAAAGATTTCCAATGGGTTACTTAACACGTTGAAGTATTGGAAAAATTGTATAATTTATTACAGACTGACAAGGCATTCAGCAGCTGACTCGGCAGTTGGAGAGGGCAGCATGGTTTACGAGTCCACAGAAGATGCCCTGTCTGCTATGTGGCATTACAATGAGACAGAGTCGGAAATCGTCAGGGCCTGGTATGGAGTGGGCACGTATCCCTATGCTGATGACATTGCCCCACGAAAAGAAGTCCCCATCTCAACCTCCCTCTCAAGCTTCTTAGCTAATAATGAAGTGAAACCAGATACTTCAGGTATGATTTCAGATTCATTCAAAAGAACCAGCAAGTTGATTTTTGCCATGTTTGCATTCCTGAGTGTTTAGACATGGATGATTTTTTGATCTACAAATAGTTTTATTTTGAAAAAACAAGAGTCACAATGTTGTAAACTTTTCACATTTTATTTTTTGAACCGCAGGCAAACCAAACTTATACAAAGTGTGTGGGTGAAGGGGATTCAAGTTTGTTCAAATAAAGGGCCACGCCCTTATTCAAGGGGAGATAATTGGGAATTAATGAAAATTTAGTGGCATATTTAAAAAATCTTCTTCTCAAGAACCACTGTGCCAGGAAAGATGAAACTTATGGGGAAACATCCTCAGGTAGTGTAGATTCAATTTTGTTCAAATCATGACCCCCGGGGGTAGGGCAGGGCCAAAATGGCCTACCAAAGTTTTACATAGAAATATATATAAAAATTCTTTAAAAATCTTCTCAAGAATGACAAAGCCATAATTCCATTTTATGTGGGAATGCAATCAGGTAGTGAAAAATTTTCAAATCATGACTCCCGGGGTAGGGCGGGGCCAAAATGGCTCAAAGTTTTTAGAAATATATAGGAAAATTCTTTAAAAATCTTCTTCTCAAGAATGACAAAGCCATAATTCATATTTTGTAGTGAAGATTCAAGTTTGTTCAAATGAAAAATGGCCAACCAAACTTTTACATAGAAATAAATAGGAAAATTCTTTAAAAAATCTTCCAAGAATGACAAAGCCATAATTCATCATATTTATATGGAAGCATGTTCAGGTAGTGTAGATTCAAGTTTGTTCAAATCATGACCCCCACAGACCAAAGTTTTACATAGAAATATATAGGAAAATTCTTTAAAAATCTTCTTCTCCAGAATGAAAAAGCCATAATTCATCATATATATATGGAAGCATGCTCATGTAGTGTAGTTTCTTGTTTGTTCAAATCATGACCCCCCGGGGTAGGGTGGGGCCAAAATGGCCGACCAAACTTTTACATAGATATAAATAGGAAAATTCTTTAAAAATCTTCTTCTCAAGAATGACAAAGCCATAATTCATCATATTTATATGGAAGCATGCTCAGGTATATTCAAGTTTGTTCAAATCATGACCCCCTGGGTAGGGCGGGGCCAAAATGGAGAAAGTTTTACATAGAAATATATAGGAAAATTCTTTAAAAATCTTCTTCTCAAGAATGACAAAGCCATAATTCATCATATTTATATGGAAGCATACTCAAGTATTTCAAATTTGTTTATCATGACCCCCAGGGATAAAATGTACAAAGTTTTTAAAGATATATATAGGAAAATTCTTTAAAAATCATTTTCTAAAAAATAGCAAATCCATGATTGGTCATGGGACTACTTTTGGATTTAAACTTGACAATAAAAAGCCATTTTCTACTTTTTCCTACCTTTAGTGCTCAGGTGAGCGATGTGGCCCATGGGCCTCTTGTTTGATCTACAAATAGTTTTATTTTGAAAAAAAAATAGTCACAATGTTGTTTATTATTTTTTGTGCAGGCAAACCAAATATAATAAGTGTGTGGACTGAGAACTCGGTTGGTCTGGTGAAGAAGGCTATGACAGGTGCTGTTATCATTGATCAGACCATTCCTAAAGCTGGACAGGTCACTTGTCCAGACTATATACAGGTATTCCATCCATCCTACCATCTGAAGTAAAAGTTTAATTTGCCTAGATAATTTCCATTTTAAATGCAATCAGTATAAAAATTTTCTTATTCATTTTCCTATTCATAAATGTGTACATGTGACAATATTTTGTTTGCACAATTTGTTCTGAAAAATGGACTTTTTTCTCCAGACGACAATTCCAGTAGAATGCTCTTGGACGGGTTTTGTGGACACAGAGTCCCCTATCAAGGAGTACCGCATAATGATGGGTAACGCTAAGGGAGATGACTCTATATTCTCTGGAGGAGTAGTGCCAGGACATATTCACAAGTTCTCCATTCAAGGTATATTATCCATTCAAGCTATATATTACGATTATCATATGGTTAACCAAAAGAGAAATTATCATTCTATGTGTAACTTCTGAAAATGTTCAAGTATGTCAAATATCTTGTAGGTATCCAATTTAATGTTTATTAAGTAAAATGTACAAAGAATAAGCTACTTTTTGAAGTTTTACAGCTGTTAAAGTGAAACTTTCAATTTCTTTCAAGGTGCTGGAAGTAAAATGAGCCATGGTGCAGAGTACTATGTAACTGTGACAGCAGTGAACACTGTTGATATGACTGTTAATGCATTCTCTAACAAGATTGGAGTAGACACCACCCCACCTAAAACTGGAGTAGTGGTGGACCTAAATTCTGTCTACAGGATAGATGCACAGAGCACAGATGAAACTGTCAGAATGAATTCTCTCATTTGCAAGACTGTTGAAGGTTAGGTTTATAACAATATTTTCTTCTATTGGTTCAAGGATTTTCATAAAGAGGCGGATTTATTTCCAGATGTTGAAAATCTTAAAATTCAAACCATACTTAATTTGATAAACAAAATAAACTCTATAACATTTTTTTTTTCAGAGTGTAAAGCATTGGATGCCATATGTACCGAGTCCTTGACCTCCTTATCTGTTACTTGGATGCCATTCACTGATCCGGAGTCCCAAGTTGTTGAGTAAGAATAGTACATATACATACTCTAAACTTTGTTCATTCAGCACACTCAACACTAATCATAATCTTCAGCTGATCAGAGCGATCATAAATCAATTAACCTGAGACATGAAAACAAAAGTATTGGTTTAGGTCATGTATATTGTTGATATACATGATATAAAGCTGATATTTTTGTGTTTCATATAGATATAAAGCTGATTTTGTTGTGCTTGATATAGATACCAGATAGCAGTGGGAACATCCCCTGGTGGAGGTCAGGTCAAGGCTTTCTACACAATCCCAGCCAACAGTCAGCACCACACGGTATCAGGCCTCAATCTCAATGGATACAGACAGGTACTTAACAAACATCAGGTCTTAGTGGCATTATGTGTTTACAATGAAATATTGATTCAGGAAATTAAAATAATTTATTGTTGTAATGTTATAATTGTATCAAAATGATCTGATTTATTAATTTTAGCTGCATTGAAAATATATGATTTATTGTTGGTTCCTGTATCATAATGGTCTAATTGTTGTTAGCTGTAATGAAATGATTTGATTTATTATTGTTATTGTTTTATTATTAGCTGTATGTGTCAGTAAAGGGAGTCAATGGAGCAGGGCTGACCAGTGTAGCCACATCAAACGGAGTGTACATCTCTTATCTCAGTCAGGGGAAGCAACCTCTGTCACATGTAGGGGTCATGGATATGGTGGATGGCGAAACCATGGACGTGTAAGTACAAATAGAATGGAAATACAGTCAAACCTGTCAAATCCAGCCAACTATTGGCCAGATAAGACAAAATTCTGGATTAGAAACATTTTAAACAATTAAAACTACTTAACTTTAAGTTTGCATCATAATAGGCAAGATTTCAGAATATACAATATCCAGCTGATTAAACTTTAAACAATTAAAATTACTGAACTATAAGTTTGCATCATAATAGGCTAGATTTCAGAATATACAATATCCAGCTGATTAAACTTGAAACAATTAAAATTACTGAACTATAAGTTTGCATCATATTAGGCAAGATTTCAGTATATATAACTTCCAGGTTAAACAAGTTCCACTGTAGCAATCTACATTTATCAGCATTAAAAAAAAAACAAGGAGGTATGCTGTTTGGTACATGTAAGACTGTTTTAATTAAGTACCACTGATTTTTTTCTTGACAGAGATTTCCAGACCGATCCATCCACCATTAGATCCAGCTGGGATGTTTCTGGTGACCCTTGTCCTCCTGTGAAATACGAATGGGCAATCAGAAGGCTGGATGGTTATGAAATCTCAAGTTTCTTTAGCACCAATAGTAAGTGATTTGCTGTAGGATAATTTTAATAATTTTAAATGGTAAAAAAAAATTGTACAACTAATGTGTAATTATTAAGACATTTTACATCCAGGCATGTTTGTAATTTGATAAGATTTGTTAAACTATAGGTTGTTAAAACTTTATTAAAACTTTTCTAATTAAGTGAAATAGTAATCAAATACATGAAAACAAATTATTTTTAATCTGAAAATAATACATTTATCAGTAGAACATAATAATGGCAATAATTTTCCTTGGTACATGTAGTGAGAACATTTGGACTGATTGATGGACTGAATATGAAAAATGGTGAGACCTACGTTAATTATGTCAGAGTGACCAACTCCATTGGTTACATGTACATCCTCCGCTCTAATGGTGTGACCATCCAGGAGAACCCGCTACTGCCTGGTAAAGTCTACGATGGAGACATTGAAGGTTTTGACCTGAATTTCCTGCCCTCAGTAACTAAAGTGTATGCCAACTGGAATGGATTTGGTCTGCCAGCAGATGCCATCAAGCAAATTGATGTCAACAGTGGTAAGAATAAAGAGTTTTTAATTTTCCACTGTATTTGTAAGCATTTTTTTTTTTTTGCATGTATCCGTCATATTCTTGAGTATTGGGGGGGGGGGGGGTGTTTCAATGTTTTTTTTTATTCATGTGCCAATTTCTTTCTCTTCTGATAGAAGTTAGACAATGCTGTTTTTTATTTTTACTTTTGTACCAGTGTGTAGTTCATTATTTGAATGCTTTCAATAGGAAATCCTGGTCTCCAGACTGATAATTCATTGATAGCTGCCCAGGATAAGAGTCAGCAGGTGGCCTACTACATGGTAGCCCTGGGTACTGATCGTCGCTTCAATAAGACCAGAGACAACGTTGTTCCCTATACTTTTGTGGGAGAAAATACTTCGGTGGTATTCACAGACCTTGAGTTGACTCCTGGTGTTGCCATGTACTATTTCTCAGTGTATGCATTCAGTAAATCCTTTTCCAAGACTCTGGTCACATCCAATGGTTTTTATGTTGGATTCCAAGGTGGTGTCACTGGTGAGTAAAAAAAAGATTTTAGAGAAGGAGGTAAAATTTCAAGGTCACCCTGGAGATGTGTTTTGCTATTCATATTTATTTCGTATGAGAATTTTGCATTTGAGTTTAAGTGGAGTTTCATTTGACTTTGTGTAGCTGGTATCATCACCCGTCCTGGTAGCTGTGTAGGTAACAATACGGTACTGGAGGTACAATGGGAGGGCTTCACATCCAAACTGGACATCCTGATGTATTATATAGCTATCTCCAACAACACTAACGCAAATGGAACAAACTGTAAAAATTATGTAAGTACATGTATTACTTTAAAAGTGTAAATGGTAGAGAAATTTTGCTTTAATGTTAAAAAGAGTATGTCACCAGCTAGGGTATGTTTTGTGTTGAATTCAATTTGAATTGCAGATATTTGTTGAAGTTTGAAAAAAATGTAATGAGATGGGAATGTGATTACATGTACAAACATAAAAGTTTCAACTCAGAATTTATAGATTCTGTTAATTATTGGGGAAAAAACAATCACAAATCTATGAACTACAAGCTTTATCCCTACATAAGTTATTGAATTCCCCAGTGCCTGTAGTAAAGAAGAGGATACTGTGTCAATTGGATTTATTATAAGCTGGTTTTCATTTGTTTATACACAGATTGATGGAGGAAAAACCCCAGATGATGAAAGAAAGCTATTATTTAATGCTTTGGATGTCACTAATCAGGGACAAAATACCTACACAAAGCTGACCAATCTCACTCTGGAACAAGGAAAAACATACTATGTCTGGGTGATGGGTAGGTTTTTCAAACCTATACAGTATACTTTAAGCTATAGGGAGGTCAGGTATTGGGAGAATTCTTCCCGAAAACAATTTTTAGCTTACCTGAACCAAAGGCTCAAGTGAGCTTTTCTGATAAAAATTTGTCCGCTGTCTGTCATCGTCGTTCGTCATCATTATTGTCATTGTTGTTGTAAACTTTTCACATTTTCATCTTCTTCTCAAGAACCACTGGACCAATTTCAACCAAACTTACTACAAAGTATCCTTGGGTAATGGGGATTCAAGTTTTTTTTTTTTCAAATGAAGGGCCACGGCCTCTTCCAAGGGGAGATAATTATGAATTAGTGAAAAATTAATGGCATTCTAAAAAAATCTTCTTCTCAAGAACCACTGGGCAAGGAAAGATGAAACTCATGTTGAATCATCCTCAGGTAGTGTACATTCAATTTTATACAAATCATGACCCCTGGGGGTAGGGTGGGGCCACATTGGCTGATCAAAGTTTTACATAGGAATATATAGGAAAAATCTTCTTCTCAAGAACCATTGGGACAGGAAAGATGAAACTCATGTTGAATCATCCTCAGGTAGTGTACCTTCAAGTTTGTTCAAATCATGACCCCCGGGGGTAGGGTGGGGCCACAATGGCCAATCAAAGTTTTACATAGGAATATATAGGAAAACTCTTTAAAAATCTTCTTCTCAAGAACCATTGGGACAGGAAAGATGAAACTCATGTTGAATCATCCTCAGGTAGTGTACATTCAATTTTATACAAATCATGACCCCTGGGGGTAGGGTGGGGCCACAGTGGCCGATCAAAGTTATACATAGGAATATATAGGAAAACTCTTTAAAAATCTTCTTCTCAAGAACCATTGGGACAGGAAAGATGAAACTCATGTTGAATCATCCTCAGGTAGTGTACCTTCAAGTTTGTTCAAATCACGACCCCCGGGGGTAGGGTGGGGCCCAATGGCCGATCAAAGTTTTACATAGGAATATATTAGGAAAAATCTTTAAAATGGCCGATCAAAGTTTTACATAGGAATATATTGGGAAATCTTTAAAAATGTTCTTCTCAAGTACTGCAAAGCCATGATTAGTGATATTTATATATGGAAGCATCCTCATGTAGTGTAGATTCTAGTTTGTTCAAATCATAACCCCAAGGGATCGGGTGGGGCCACATCATAACCCCCAAGGGTAGGGAAGGGTCTCAATGGGGATCAAAGTTTTATATAGGAAAATAAAGGGAAAAATCCCATTAACAGAAAATCTATGATTAGTCATATTGACATGTAAGCATTCTCATGTATTGATGATTTAAATTTGTTCAAATCATGAGTACCCTTTGGGGTAGGGTGGGAAACAATGGGGAGTCAAATTCAAATTATTACAAAGTCATATATACAAACAAAATGTTTAAAAAAATCGTTAAAAATCTTTTTCTCAAGAACTTTCTCTAGAAGTTTTATGCAGTATTCATATGGAGGCATTCTCTGGTAGTATTAGAATTCAAGCCTCCCCCACCCCCTCAGTAACTTTTATATTTCGGATCTGATTTGTGCTTTTTCCTAGCTCAGGTGTTTAAGTTGTGATTTTGTTTCCTTTGTATGGAGTTCAATGTTCCAAATCTAGACAGTCTTTTCTCTCTCTCTCTCTCTCTCTCTTTTCACAAAGTGCTCTCTTAAACCATATTTTGATTCATAAATTGAGACAGTAAAAAATAAATACGAAAAATTTGGATAGTCCAGGTATTCAGACACTTCAGTTATCCATCCCATTTTGACTCATTAAGAGCCAAAGTAACCAGATAAATGAGGCTCCACTGTATATATGAAATCTGTTGAAAGAAAATGATTTTTTTTTATCTGACTTATTTTCAACATTTATATCTGTCAATTTACATTGTTTTAGTTGTGAATCTATTTCATTTGAATAATAACAGGAACAGACAAGTCTGGTGCCTGTGAAATGAACTACACAGAGTTTCTAGTGGACATCACTCAGCCCAACATGGGTGTTATCAGAACTGGTCCTTGGTTTGATATGGTGAGTTCTAAACCTCTGTCAAAATAACAAGCTAAGCTTCATCATCAATGTAGAGTAGTCTTCAGACTGACAAATCTCCTGGACTCCAACAGCTGCCCAAGGTATAACTTTCATTTGCAAAATTATCTCAAATTTTAGAATTAAATATTTCATATTTACTTGTTGTAGGTTGTGTCCTATACGACTGACAACACCAGTCTCAGTGTGCACTGGGAGAACTTCACAGATGACGAGTCGGGGATTTCTAAGTATGAGGTGTCCCTGTGGCAGAACGACACCTGTGATGAAAGCAGCACCACCTCTCTCATCAACGATTGGTTAACTCTGAGCAGTAACAACTCCTACTACCAGTTTGTCGACCAATCATTAAAGGTAACACAATGGAGACTAACACTGTTTTGTTTTTAGAATGTTTAGGAAATTTTGTCATACATGTATTTAATTTAGTACAGAATGTTCCATATGAAATGAGATAGCAGACATTATAAACAGATTATTGTTCAGTGATGGTAAATGCAATGAATAAATGAAACAGTAGTAGTAGGTATTGTCTTTTCTTTTTATCTTGAATATATTGCAAGTTATCCTTTGCAATTAATTATGGAAATTGTATATTGTGACATTTTCAGAAGCAAATTCCATACTACGTGAAGTTGAGAGTGACGAACTGTGCTGGTTTATCTGTTGTACTGGAATCAGCCCCTGTGTTGTTTGATGAGACTGTACCATTGGCTGGTCTTGTAAAGGATGGACTAGACTTCACATCAGATCTTTTATGGTTTAATGATACAACTAAAGTAGAAGGTAACAATCTTGACAGAGCTGTATTTCATCATTTTGTGAATGAGTTGTTGGGGGAAAGTAATTACATTTTGTATGTTTTTACAGGCACATTCCTTCATTTACCCAACCCTGATCCAAATATCCATCCTTGTCCAAACCAGAGAATTGCTATTAAAGGAAGTGGGTGGGGCAAGCTGAACAAGCTAGGCATGTTAGATCCTTCAGGGGAATATTGGAGGATCAAGCAGCAGGATATTTATGTCTTCCCTGCTGAATTTGAAGACAAAGTGGATGTTAAGCTGGTCAAGACAAAGGATGCTAGTAATAATGACATCATGGGAGCTGGCGCCATCTACAGGAGAGCTGAACTGTTTAATGGTGGCACTTACAAGGTACTGATCCTATGTTAGAAAAAGATTATTGTCTGAAATGATTTCACTGAAATGCTTTAGGATATAAGGGAGGTTTTTGTTTTGACATTCTTGTGTCTTGCTGTAGCTAAGGATCCAGGCAGCAGATCAGGATGGAGAAGCTGTGACAGAGATCCTGTTCTGGGATGGCCCGGAGACTGGGATCGCCACCTATAAGTACCAGATTCCGAAAGAATTTGAAAACTGTGTTTGTTGCTTTAACAACCCCATTCCACTGGTAAGTTAAAAGTACATATGAAGTTGCCATAGATTCTTGAAAATAAAAAATTGATGCATTCACATGGTTTGTGATTTTATGATAAATACCATGATTGCTACAATTACAGGAATGTGGTGGCTGCAACTGCACCGCCTATCTTTTGGACAAGGGGTACTTTCTGAATGAGACCTTCCCCACGACGACCAGCACCACCCAGTCCCCGGACACTCAGACCTTCCCCCCCTATGACGTGGTGGACAGTCAGGGCTCCAGTGTCATAGACAAACCGGACCTATCTCCACAGTTTGCAAGGGATTCATGTGGTGTTCAGATCTACTCAGGTATGATGCAGTTCACAAGAAAATTAATGCATAGATTTGATATCTGTTTTTTATAATATGTATAAATCTAAGTCAAAGACTTAACTGACTCAGAATAAAATATTTTTCCCATGAATAAAGGAATAAAGTGAATTATTCTGTTATAGCTGTATATAGGGTGTTTTATTTTTTACCCACACTACTATCACACTATTTGCAAGCAATTTTTCTCCTTTTTCAATATGCCCAAACACAATTGTGTTGAAAGGATCATGCAGAAATAAGATGGAGACAGAAAATCTGATGTGTATCAGTTTAATGAATTTCTTCCCATTATAGCCAATCCAAATGCTAATCTGAGTGCCTTTATTGTCACTTGGTGTCGGTACAAGTATGATGCTAGAAGGATGGGGGTGTTAGCCACAGATATTAACATTAATCCTGCTGAGGACTTTCATGACTATAAAGTGGACTTTGCCATTAAGAGTGAAGATTCAACATCGGTAAATATCACATTACATAATTTATGGAATGACCCTGTATTAAAATTAGCATTTTTTTTTTTTTTTTTACTAAAAATTCTTCTTTGCAAGTTCATAGAGAATAATTAAGTTTAAAGCATAAGCTGTAGATTTAGCAGTTGGTTTCTCATGGGAACTACAGCCCAGCTGATGGATTTGTTATTACAAGAATGTTTTGAATTCCACCTGAAAATGAATAAACATGGTTAAGTCCTACTATTTTAAGCTCACCTCAACGAAGTTGGGGGAGCGTATGTAATACCCTCGGCGTCGGTGTCGGCGTCCCGGGTTAAGGTTAAGTTTTTTGGAGCAGTTTTCTTTTTAAGTACTTCTATGTCCTATATTGATTAGACATGCATGGAAGATGTTTCTAGTGTGTTTCATTGTACCAGTCAAAGTTTCAGATGCTGCAATTTCAGCAAAGGAATAACTAGGTTAATGTTTTTGGAGCAGGTTAACATTTTTGGTGCAGTTTTTGGTGTAGGTCTCATTTTCGAGTAACTATAAGCCCTATATTGACCAAACTTGCATGAATGGTACATCTTAGGATGCACACTACCAGGCTTGCTTCGGATGCTGAATCTGACCTACATTTTCTGCATGAGTGAACAGGTTTATGTTTTTGGTGCAGTTTCATTTCCAAGTTACTATGAGCCCTATAATGACCAAACTTGCATGGATGGTACATCTTAGGATGCATACTACCAGACTTGCTTTGGATGCTGAATCTGACCTACACTTTCTGGACGAATGAACAGGTTAAAGTTTTTGGTGTAGGATTCATTTCCAATTAACTTTGAGCCCTATAATGACCAAACTTGCATGGATGGTACATCTAAGGGTGCATTCTACCAGGCTGGCTTCAGATGCTGACCTACATTTTCTAGATTAGTGAATAGGTGAGTTTTTTTTATACAGGTTTCATTTCCAAGTAACTTTGAGCTCTATGTTGAGCAAACTTGCATGGATGATACATCTTAGGATGCACACTAATGGACTTGCTTCAGATGCTGATTTCGACATACATTTTCCAAATAATGGACCTTGTAAAAGTTATGGGTGCAAGTCCATTACCAAGAAACTATAAGGCTTATATAAACCAAACTTGCTTCAGATGCTGGATTTTTATTACGTTTTCATGATGGAGAACTAATTTGAAGTTTTTATATAGGTCTATTCCAAAGTATCAAATCAATTATATTTTTATATTTTGCATTTTTGGATGTACACTTTTTGTTGATTAATTGTGTGACTTTGCCTTACTTAAAGACAACATTCGTTGAGGTGAGCTCTGTAATCTCTGATTACCTATGTTTTTTCTTTTCAGGTGAAGTGGTGTTTGATGGTGTACATTGACAATGAATACATCAATGAACTCTGTGATGTTCCTCAGATGTCCACTGATGCTTTCATGTTCTTCCATGTCTTCAAACGAATGAATCAAATTCCCAATCCAAAGAATAAATTTGAGGCATGGGCAGCCTATGCCTCCCTGGCAGGCCTGGAGATGCCTCCCCCAATAGGCACTCTCTGTAGATCTGGGCCACAGTTCAGGGCATTTACCAACCCCATCATATTCTATGAGGCAGCCATTGGTACCAGCATTTTAGCTTCAGATGTCGTTCCATTCAGGACGGTACATAATTTTCTTGCATAATAATAAAATAATGGTAATGAAAAAATATCCATTTTACTTTGTATTAAAATTTAAATGAGGATATTTTTAATGATAATTGTGTTGTGTCTTCTTAGGTTGTAGAGCCCTGTGTACCTTGCTTTAGCAAGTGCTCTCGCTTTAACTGTAACTCCAGCTGTAATTCCACAGTAACTGTACAGAAGACGTTTGTTATGGACAACTTAAGTCTACAACCCAAGAGAACTGTATACAACGAGACTGGTCATGGTGTCGAGGAACTTGTCACCTACTACCTGACAGGTTAAACAGTAATCTATTTATGCAATAACATATGAGAAAGCTGATAATCACTAGTATCAATGGACAGATTTTAGGGTGCTTGTTTGGAAATAACTACTATTTTCTTCTTTTTTGCCAAACCCGCTGGTGTTTACTGTGTTTTCCATGATGCTGTCTTTGGTAGTGAGGGGAGTGACCGCCTCGGGAGACTCTGCGACGTCGTCCTCCGATGGCTTCTATGTGGACAACACCTACCCCGTGTTTGATCAGGATATTATGAGTGGGGAGTTTTACTATGACGTAGGACAAGGGAACAGCACTCCAGCAGGATTCCAGAACTCCAACAACACTATCAAGTGTATCTGGAAATGTGATGATGATGAGAGTGGTATTGTGGTGTGTATCTGATACAGGAATTTTAATTTCTAACATACTTTATATAATAAGTATAACTTTGATGGAATGAAAAAGTGATGTTGTCTTTTTTTTCTGTGTTACCTCTGCAGTAGAATATTTTATCCTTCTCTAATATTATTTCATTTGTATTAACAAGGAATTTTTCTTTCCAAAAAAAAATTTTTACAGGAATATAAATGGGCACTTGGTACCAGTCCAGGAGCAACAGATGTGATGAATTTTACATCTAACGGACAGCAAATTGTTGGAGTCAACAACCAATTAGAGGGAATTCTCCAGCACGACCAGGCCTACTATGCTACCATTACTTGTGAAAATGGAGCGGGCTTGGTTTCTACATATACTGACACTAAGGGTAGGTACATGCAGAGAAGACAATTTTAAATAAGATGATATTAAATTTTTTTTTTTCAGATAAATAATGGTTATATCCATATAGGTACATCTCATATTATTTATTTAAAATGTTTTCAAAGCCATGCATTTCTTGTTCTCAAAAGGAGTGACCGTGAAATTGATACCACCAGAAATCGAGACTGTCAACACTACAATACCAGGAACAGCTAAATTTACAGAGAAAGTGTTCCCTGAGGAGTCCCTGACTCAGGAAGACCCTACCAGTGTGGGATTTACCTTCACAAAGTCCGACGATCCATCAGTTGACAGATATGGTATGTGTCTACTTTTTAAAATAAGGAAATGAGTTGTGTAGTAAACATTGAATTGTACATGCTTGCAATATGTGACCATGTATCTGTGTAATTTTGCAAACTACATATATCATGTATATAGCCAAATAGAATGGTACTGGAAATGAAATTTTTGTTAGCAGATGGTCTCACTTTACTATACTAAAAATAAAGATCTTGTGAATGAATAAAGTTATTAACAGTATCTCATTTGTAGATTTATGGTATGTTTCTTAATTTATAGATTTATGTGTTGGATCAAAGAATCTATCACAGGACATTATTCCCTGTACTTGGGTTGGCTACAATATATCGGGTTCAGCAGAAATAAAAAATGGTGCATTATGGGTAAACGGAATGGAAATAAGAAAACTTTCAGAGCTTCGGCCACAACAGGACTACTCCAATGGAACTAACACCAATACACAAGACATCTTTAGAATGCCTGTTGGAAAGCAAATGTTTATAACTATGAGACTCTGCAATAAGGCTATGTTGTGTACAAACAGAAGTCTGGCAGTGGTTGTTATCAAGAACAGTAATTCTAAAGTGGGCGTGTCTGAAAATGGAACAGCCATCGAGGAAAAATTAGCCATCACATCTAGAAAGAGAGCAGCCTCTGAACTGGACATCAAAACTCCAAGTGGTAAAAAGCCTTTGTTAAAATCATACATGTAATAAGAGACAATATACTTACAGAAAATTTTATATTAGATATATATGGATGCTTCTGTCTTTGTTGTATTTGAAAGGATGTTTTCGAGAGTGCTCCTGCAGGGGATATTATTCTCATTAGAACAGTTCTAGTTTGTGTTGCACTTATTTCAATTGTGGTTCTATAGACTCTGTGTGTTAATTAAAATATACATATTTTATACAGGTCTGGCCCCTGGACAGTCCATCATTGTGACTGCTCTGAAGTCCTCGGACCTCAATAGCACGTATGGCTCTGATGCCTCCATTGATTTTGTGTCCTACATACAGGATCCAGACACATCAAGGGACATGGTTCAAAGACTCCTGGTAAAAAGGTAGGTGGAAATCAGTATCAGGCTCTGGATTGAAAAGACCAATGACATACATTTCCAGATGATTGGGGGGGGGGGAGGAGGGGGGATAAAGTTTATTCCTTGCTACTACCGGGTATGTGATATATTATTCTATATAATGAGAAAAAGAACCCTTATAAATTACATTTTTTTGGCTTTCTTTTCAGATTTTATGGACAGAGATTTGCATTCTCTATTGTATCACTAGGCAATGTGCCAATGCCAGGACCCATCACTATAACTTATAGTGACAGTGTAGGCCAACCCTCTACAGGCAACAGAACCATGCTCTTGCACTGGAATCCTGGTACATATTAACTTTTAAGTAAAGAGGAGAATGATTTTTTTTTTATTATCTCTGACCAAGGTCACATTTCATTTTTTAAAAACTTGCAAGTTTGGAAATTCCAAATATGTCAATGCAGCTAATAAGTTACTTCTATAAGCCACAGACTTTCAGACAGTCTGTACTTTTATGCATTGCTATAGAATTCCTGTGAAATTAAAGTGTCTGGGAAGTCTAATACGAGCAGTATTATACAGTATACTATAAATTCCTGTGTCTATATTACAGTGATGCAGTACTGGGAGATAACTAGTAAGACCTGTACACATCTAACAGCACAGGAACAAGAGATATATGACCCAGTGGCTCAGACAATGACAGTCAAGGTTTGTTTACTGAATGATGGACTAGCATAGACAAATTGTGCATTTGAAAAAGTATTAATTTTAGTTCTGCACTAAAAAAAATTCATCATGGTCCTGTGCATGTCAATAAAATAAGATGTGGTTGACACATCGTGGGTGTATGTTTTGTATATGAAAATAATTAGTTAATGCAGTAGTGGTTGATATAGGAAGAGTAATTAACATGTAATTATAGGTGTGTGATACATATTTGGTGGACGAGACTGTCCAATCATCAGGATCCTCCAGAAAGAGGAGAGCAGCCCCCGCTTCCCCAACCTACTTTTCCCGAGAGACCATGTTTGTGGTGTCCACGACTGCGGCCTCTATCTACAACTCTCCTCCCCGGCTCAACGTCTCCAGGGATGTCCAAATTGTCGAAGATTCAGGTAGATTTAGTAGCTTTTTTTATTACATTGGACTTATTTGTTGTCCTAATAAAAAAGGAGTTATTTACATCTATTTTTAAAATATGGAATAATTGTGATTTAAAAATTTTACGAATACATGATTGTATAATTGTATAATTCTTTATTTTATCAAAAGGAAAAGCTTCATGGCAAAAACTATGTTAGAAGTCTTGTAAGAGATACTAAGAAATCACATATATTTTCGAGGGGTCAAATTTTCCTGGTTCAAGGAAAACATATTTTTCATGGGGATCTGATTTCGTAGATGAAGAATTGTTCTGTAGCAATATATGTGAAAAAATTGCATTTCGTAATGGACATAAATTTGTGGGTCTTTTCATACCTTGAAAACCACAAAAATTAAAACCTCACGAAAATTAATGATTTCAAAGTAGTATCAAACTCATTATTCATACAATCTCGGATTGGGTGTTGATGTACAGAATAGTAACACATTTGTTTGATGATCACAGGCACTGTCAACTATCAACTGGAGGCTACTGATGAAGAAGGGGATGCTATCTTCTTTACCTTGTCAAATCATACTTTAGAGTTTGGAAATGCAACACTCTCAGAAACTGGATTGTAAGTGCACAGGATGTCAAATTGTTTTAGCTTGAGCCATTTCTTTGCTCTTTTTAAGTCATAGAAGTCATATGCATAGATATGATGAATAATTTGTATTTGTGTTCTGTCTCTAGCCTGACGTATACCCCCTGCACAGACTGTGCTGGAGTTGAGTACCTCAACATTACAATGTATGAGAATCAGACTGACCCAGAAATTCCTCCCGCCAACTCCACAGATGTCATCATAATCACTATACAATCCATTAATGACCCTCCCATACTGTTTGCCTCCTACAATGGGAAATCTCTGCTCCAGGCAGATCCAACAGAACCTGTTGTGGTTTGTATACTGTCTTACCCTATTTTGCTTACCTTAGCCAAAGGTGCAGTTAAGTTTCAAGTTCAATTACTGATTAATGTTTGTCCTTCTTGCCTCTGTTGTTTTCCATGGGATGAACAATTAATGAAGTGTAGTCTTTATATCATAAGATCAGGTTACTCAAATGAGCATTGTGGGCCACGGACTTCGTGTTTTTACTTTAATCCCTTAAAACCTGTTTAAAACTTACAATGCTCCTCCCAATAATGCTTTTTGAATGTAATATTTTTTGTTGTATTAGTGGCATATAAAATTTAAAAATAAAAAAAAATAAAAACATTTTCAATCGATCTACTTGTATTTAATATGCTTCATGTACTGGTATCTTTTAAAGGTGTTGCGGGAAGCACATTATGATTTCAATGAGCATGTTTGGCAAGAACCATGGACTGCATTATTTGGGGCATATGACATTGAGCCTGGAGATACAATGATCTTCAAGATGAATGATCCGTTCCTGAGTAATTTGACGACAGGAAATGAAGACACAGCTGTCCCTACTCTGTACACCAACTGTGAAAGTGCTGGGGAAATAACTGTAAGTACACGCTTATTGTGTTTTGTGTATTATTATATAGTCTGTATTAATTATTTTGTTGTATATTTAGCACCAAATCAGTAATGTTTGAAATACTGTACCTACAGGGAAATTTTCACCTCTGCTTTATTTTCCCCCATTTTGCCCCACCCACATTTTGGCAAATTTGAAATGGGCGTATTCAAAGATAACAGTTTAATTTCTTAAATAAAACTATGACTGGGCGAATTTAAAAGGGGGCAAAATTGTTTGCAAGTGTAATAGGGCGAAAATAACACGGGGCAAAAATAACGCTTTATACAGTATTTTTAGTTGCAGAAATTTTAGTAAGTGTTTAAGAATTGACTTGAAATACTTCATACAAAATAAATATACTGATTTTGTCTCATTATAGCCTACTATGATGCCGTGTGATAATTTCACCCAGAATCTACCCCACGCAGCCAATCGCATGTCATGGAAAACTTTTATTCTCAACTTTACAACACCAGTGAATGTGTTTGGCAATTTCACAGTGAACTTTTATTTTGAGGACAGCTCAAATGGAACCTCACTACCACTCACTGTCAAATTTGCTATCATGGACTCACCTTGCCGAAATGGAGGAATGTGTGAATGTAAGTACAAATAAACAGCTCTTAGAGCAAAACATTATCTTTTTCTTTTAAATGCATAAGAAATTCTCAAGATTCCTTAATCCACCAAAAGCAATTTGTTTCTGTTCAACTCGGCTCAACTTTATTTCAAGAGAAACTGGATTTGCTCTGTTATATTTACAGCCACCAGTTTCTTCCCCTGTCATGATACCCACAGAACCCACAATTTTGATTCCTACTACCGCTGTAACTGTACCGGAGGGTACCAAGGAAAGTACTGTGAGGACGATGTCAACGAGTGCCTAAGTGACCCCTGTATTCGACCTTATGTCTGCTACAATAGACTGAACCACTATGTGTGTGCCTGCCCTGAGGACAACCCACATTGTGAGATCCTCCCCTGGATGATTTCCATTATTTTGATCATCATCATTCTGATTATTGTTTTGGTTGTGGTTGGCATATACCGATACAGGCACAGGAGAAGGTAACATTTTATTCTTAATATGGAAAATTATGTTTATAAATTCAAGTACATGAGCAGTACTTTTGTGTAATTGTAAGCTGGCCTTGTAAAAGATGTGATCACAGCCCATTTGTGTCCAAAATTAAACTATTATCTCTTGTATGGTTTATCTGAGGATGTAGCCATACTTTGAACAGTGCATCGGATATATTTTCTGGTTGAGTGGCTTCATTAAAGGAATTTTGAAGCAGGCTTATTCCCAAGAAACTAGAAGTCTCACCTGGACCAAACTTTGCATCTGATTGATGCATTTATTTGCTTCCTGCTAAATAATCCAAGTGACATGAATTTCAAGTTCTTAATTAAAATGCCAATATGAGCATGTAACAAGTGGCTCTTACTCAACTTGAACCTTTATCTTACTTGATTGAAATTTTTACAAAATTTGAATAACCTACACATGTATTTTCACTTTGCCTTATTATGATTCAGAAATGTATCAAGAAAAATTTATGATTCTAATCCCATTTTTCTCCTATTTTCAGTGAAAAGGATTACATGTTAAAGAAGTGAGTATCTCTTTAAGTACCCGGTAAACAACTTGAATTATTGAAAAATATTATCAGCTTGGATTAACCACGCTTATTGAAATCTGAAACTGAATTTTCTTTTTTTTTTCAGTAGTTTTGGATCACAGTCATCTTTGGGATCAGAATTTAACATGGATGATGACGTGGTTTTAGGTAAGTGAAACGGTTGTATACATACGGTGTATTTCTGCTTTCAATCTAATGTTTTATGTTCTAATGTTAAAATTACAGGTTATATGAATTCGAAGCTCAAAAAATCAAACACTGATATTTGATATTAGTTATTTTGATGCATATGGTTACTGTGTATGCTTATTTATCCATTTATTTACTTTGCAGATGACAAAGTTTCTCTTGGTGGATCTTATGATGTAAGCATGAATTAATCCATTTCATACAACAGTAGTTTTAAAAGTCAATCTAGTATATTCTTTCTATAATACAAAAAAGCAGGAATGATTGATATAAATTAAATAATCATCTGTAAAATGAAGTAAATTCAAATTTTGCAGGGGTTTGAAAATCCAGCACTCAACATTGAACACGATTATGACCCAGAGGATGAGAGGCATCAGTTCAAGAGACACATGAAGTCTGGCTTTGCTCCCCTCCTTCATGCTGCTTCTCCATCACCACTGCCAGCATACGGCGAAGGCCAACATCCACATCCTGACAGCTTCCATCCCAAAAACTTATCTAAAGGAGTGAATGGCCATGCAAGTTTGGCAGGGACGCCAAATGGTCAGAGCAGGAGCGGTACTCCAGACTCCAGAACAAGCAGTGCAGCTCTTAAACATCGGGCCAAGGTAAAACCAGTGGAAGAAGATGCCGTATCAACCACCAGCCAGGTTATGGGAAATGGACAAAGTACACCAGTCAGTAGGTCCAGGTGCAACACTCCTGATATTTTCACTGCAAATTCGGCAAATGGGAGGTCCACTCCTGTAAGGCCAAGCACCCCCTCCCTGACAAAGGTCAACAAAGTGTCGCCTGTAGACCAGTCCCCCAACGGAAGCCAGTACTCAGGAAGCAATCCATCCTCCTCGGACCACGGGGGCTCTCAGCGGGGGTCTCCCCAGACTCTGGAAATGTCACAGTCCACTGAGCTGACCATCTCAGACATGGAGGATACAGGGACCAAAATGACCAATCTGTGATGACCTCTGGACATGGACTTATTTAACCAAGGATTTATAAATTTGTGTTTTCTTTCCTTCTGACTTTTGTTTTCATTTCTCAAATGAATATTTATTACAAAATTGTCTTTCATTGTATCAACTCGTCTGTGATATTAGCTCTATAAATCGTCTTTGTCATTTTTATCAGTTCATGTTTACACTATGATATGCGTTTATAAAGATTGTTGTGTCCATATATAAAAAGAGAAGGAATATATCTATGAAAGGCTATCTGTGATATAGAATCTGTATTACCAAACTATCAGCTGTGATAAATTTATATGCAATTATTTTTCGAGATAGAAATATCCATGGATCATGGATGGATAACCCACATTTTATCAATTTCTTGGATAGATGTATGTTTCACTGAAAAATGACATCCCAAATTTATCAGTATGAAGATGTTTGAAAACCACAAAGATAATTTTACTCTTTCAGTTTTTAATATGTAAATATCTATCATTTCAGTGATGATTTTTTTTTTTAAAGTTGTATACAATAGCTACATTTGATAGATGATGCGAAGTTTTTTTTCTTTAGTATCCGTCCAATATGATTATTTTTCCCAATCATGAATGCATATTTTTTTTTAATTTCTAATAAATGGAAATTTAGAAATTCTTCACCAATAAACTATTTTCTACCTTTCATTATGCTGTTTTATTTTCATTTAAGCAACTTTAAAGTTACACAGTATATTTTTACCAAATTTACAACATTCTGGCTTTTACCAATAATGTAATTCAAATTCAGGTGTCGCTTAATTGTTATATTTTTGTTAGAGCACTGGGTGTTATCTTTCTTGAGCATATAATCGTATTCCATTTAAGGCTCTCATCACTGCCACTGCATTACGTTCAACTTTGTGGTCTTGGTCTACAGAGAAGGAAAATCTGCAAGAAAATTATAAACATTATTTATCCTTCCACACTGTCTGATATTGTGACGAAATTAAAATATTTACGCTATACATAAATTTAAATCTTTCATGTTTTTTCAGGTAAAATTAATATTAGGTGCAGTTCATACATTTTGCACAACTTCAAAAGGGGAAAAGATAATCGAAAACAAAATTCATTCATGGAATACAACAAAGAAAATCATTTTTTCTAAGTAAAAGAACAAAAAGTATACGAGTCATGGTGAGGATGGAAATCTTGAAACATTAATACTGCATAACAGGTTATTTTAGCAAAGGGAAAATTTTTATCAGTTGAAAGGAAAATCATCTCCATTTTCTTGTACAAAACTTGTGCTAGATTAAATATAGTAGTGAAAACATATTTTTAGCTATATGAAAACCATTGCCAATAATGCCACACATATATAATCACTAAAAATTCCCATTATATTGCTGCATTTCATGTTTTATATGCTTGAAATCATTGAAATTTGAAGTACCTGTGAAGGAGCTTTGCAAGTACTAATTTCTCTTCATTCATGGCAAAATGTTGCCCAATACAGTTTCTGAAAGGAAAACTTTGGTTTTATACACTGATTCATATTAACAGTATAACAAAATATTTTTGTCAAAGAGCTTTTTTTCTTTAAGAATTCCCAACCTTGGGCCTGCAGAGAATGGAAGAAAAGCAAATGAATCCATTTTGGCTAGATTTTCTTTGGAGAACCGTTCTGGTTTGTATTCCATGTGGTCTTGTCCCCAGACAGCGGGGTTGTGATGGAGGCACCAGATGTTGGCCACTAGGCTTGTTCCTGCTGGAATCGTGTGTCCTTCTATGGTAATGGGTGCTGTGTTGGTTCTGGCAATAAAGGGAACAGGGCAGTGCAGCCGCATCCCCTCCTTGATACACTGTGTCAGGAAGGGTAGCTTTCCCAAATCCTCCCTTCAAACAAAATTTATGAAAAGTCAGTAAAAATGTCATTTAAAGATTTAAACTCGATTGCAATGCCAGATACTCTTACAGTTCATTTTCTACACCGACAAAAAAAAACTAAGCAGAAGTAAAATTAAGGAACTTTGCAATATAAACCACTTATAGATGCATGAACATACCATCCTATTTCTCCATCTTCACTCTCTGATATAACCTGATCTATCTCCTTCTGACATTCTCTTTGATATTCTGGATACTGAGAAAGTGAGTATAGGATCCACGATATTGCACTGGCTGTTGTGTCATGACCTATTTAAGAAGGAAGCAATTCTAGTACTGGTAATTGTAATTCTCAGTCTTGTATTTGGTCTTTGAATGTTATTTTTCCAGCCAATGACAGAACAAGTCAACAACTTTTAGACTGTTTTGTTTACCTTCAAACAAAAAAGTGTCGACCTCATTTCTTATTTCCTCGTCTGAGAGTCCTACACCCTTCTCATCTTTTGCCGTAAGAAGGATGTCCAGAAAGTCTAGATATCGTTTAGAAGTTAGATCTACTGTTTCCTAAAACACATTAGACTTTGAAGATCATGCAGATCATATTATCTGAATAAAACACAGTTAAGATTTCAGCACATATAATAATTACAAAAGAATGTTTAATATAATGTGGACTGCTGATACCAGCTCTTTTCGCCTCTTTTCCATGACTCCTGTTGCCACATCGTGGACATAATTGCAGTTTTTAAGGAATTTTTTCCCCTCTTCTGTGTTGTAGTATATAAAGTCTGGGTACAACCAAGGTGTCCTACATAGTTTTAAAGGTAAGCTTTAATTAGTAAGTTTTTCTTTCATTGATTAAAGAACTCTCATTTCTATATTTTCAGAAATTCTACCTGTTTCTGTAGAACCACATTTCCGCTATTTCATTGACTGCTTTCACATATGGATGGACTTCACCGCTTTAAAAATGAAATAAACTAGTTGCTTTTGAGTACATACAAAATATACTCTTTAATTGTATATGTGATACAAATATAGCTGAACCTCAGTATCTTGAACACAGATATCTCTAATACCACGGATATTATAAGAACTAACTGGGAATTCCTTTTACCATGATTTTTGAAGCATTGAACCTCAAATATCTCGGAAGTTTTTTTCTTGGTGCCATAGAGTTCGAGATAACACGATTTGACTGTACTAATTAAGGATGAGTACCCACCTTTGAGCCTGGCAGTGTGTCTGGTAAGAGAAGGCACACCTGAGAATGATGTCAAGTGTGCATAAACACACCTGACTGAATACTTCAAAACTTTTCTCTTCCTTGGCAAACCTCTCAATGTTTCCCTGCAAATATTGATAATTTTAGAATCTTTCTGTATAGTTTGCATGAATTTCTGTTCACACATTTCTATCCATCCCTTTGTATGTAATGCCTTCTATGTCAATTTTTCATTGTTAATATCAGATTATGAAGCCAATTTCACCAAACCTGGCTCAAGCATCCTTGGATAAAAAGAATTCAATTATTTCAAATAGAGGGCCAAGGTTAAAGTTTATGTGACAGACAATGATATTTAATGCAGGGGACAAAAATATGGTGCATGTAACGAGAGAGAGAGGGGGGATATTCTTATGGGACAAGAAATGTAAATATCAATCATGCACATTATTCTCATTACATGATTATAGATTTGAAATGAAATGTTTCTTATAAGTGACAAAACAATTCCCTACCTCCAAAAGGCCTGCACATTCTCTGTACACATTGATATAGGGTTTGAGGATGTCGAAGTGGAATGCTGGTGTAAGCAGGCGTCGAGATCTTGCCCACCTTTTACCCCCAGCAATCAGAAGTCCCTCCCCCAGCCACGGAAGGGCGTGGCGATACGCTCCACCAAAACCAGCAGGTTTGGGATCTATTTGTAAAGCAGTAATTATGTGTATAGATGTAAAATTGACAAAGGACATTTTGATACAAAGTTTTTTTTCAGAAAAGAAAGATATCTACGCGCAAGTACGCGGTAAATCTACCCACCCACCCCACCCACAAGCACAGAAACGCGCTATGCATACTTTTCATCTTTGGATAGCTTTACATACATTTTGTTGTATATATTCTCTTGTGAAAAAAAATCTGGATCAGTTTTTTTTTTTGGGGGGGGGGATATTAAAGTTTCTGGACCCGTCTTAGCCTAGCAGAATTATTCTCCATATAGAAGGAATATTGGGGTATCGATTTTTCAGAAATATCATGTTCAATTTTCATCGATGTTTTTCAGTATATGTGTTATGATAACTATTAGAAAATAATATCTTACATTTTGCATCATAAATGCTTTCTTTTTTTCCCATACAAGTTGCATTTTAATTGCCAGTAAAAGCGAAAAAAGAAGTCATTACCGTAACAAAATTCAAACTTCAATAAAATCTTCATTAAAAAGCTCGGAGATAAATTTTTTAATGTCCAAAACGTGTTTTACTTGCTTAAATTTGCTTAATGGTCGTTCATGCCTGTAGTTGAACCGGTGCATGACTATGGATTAAATTCAGGTAAATGTTCATCACATTCATCATAAGACCTTTCATATAGTGCATATTATTTTCATTTTCAATATTAATGTAAACATAATGTTTCAGCATGCGAGAAGCATATTCCCCCTTTCAAATGTTTTTCTTTAAACTGCTGTTAAAAGAAACAAGAGGCCCATGGGCTTATAGGTCACCTGAGCATCATGCAACAACTTTCAAATGATTGAATTTGGTTCATGTTTTAAGCTAGATGCTATGACATTCACAATTTTGAAAGAAGCACCATTGCTAATCCTAACTATACACTTAGCAATTGTTTAGTTTGTTTACTTAATACCCATAAGCAGGGTAGGGGAACAAAAATGCATGTCAACTAATCAGTAATATTCAGCAATAATCAGGAGTGTCCTTACCACACATGAACCCCTGACCCTAAGTCTACACATTGCACAATTTTTTTGAAAAGGCACACTTGCTTATCAAAAATGTTCAATTAATACCAAGGAGCAGATTTCAAACAATTCATTTTCAGTATATAGAAGTAGAGCCCCCCCTTTTTTTGGTATCTCTGACCCAGGGGCCTTGAAATTCACAATTCTGGAAGAAGAGCCCTTGCACATCATAACTATATAAATAGTTCATCTGCTTATTACCCAGGAGTAGAAAAAAAGATTTTCATAGATGTAATGTATTATCACCATATAATCATGATAGAGCCACACCCTAACACTATAATCCCTGACCATGGGGCCATAAAATTCACAATTTTGGTAGAAGCATTCTTACTCATCATAACTATGTCCTTAATTAATTTATTTAATACCTAGGAGTAGAGAAGAAGCTTTTCAAAGAAATAATGCATTTTCACTATATAATCAATAGAGCCCCGCCCTAACACCAGAACCCCTGATCCTGGGGCCATGAATTTCACAATTTTGGTAGAGGACTCAATGCTGATTACAATCATACCAACAGTTTGACTGCTTGATGTCCAGGAGTAAAGAAGAAGATTTTTAAAGATTGCACTAATTTAGTGGTTTTTGCCCCACCCCCAGGCCCCAGGGGGACAGGGACCATAAAATTCACAATTTTTGTTCCCCTTCACCCATAGATGTTATATGCCAAATTTGGTTGAAATTGGTTCAGTGGTTTCAGAGAAGAAGCTGAAAATGTTCAAATGTTAACGCATGACTCACGACGGACGACGACGACGGACGAAAACGGATAGCAATAGGTCACCTGAGTTTACACAGGTGACCTAAAAAGCTAAATATTGGGATTGGACACAATAATATTACAATGGTTGTATTACTTCTGTATGGTTAAAAAATAAATGAGAATTTTTAATTGTGCATTTGACTGTGCTTAGAGCCCCCCCCCCCCTTTAATTAATATGCCTTTTTAACATATCGGCTCTTAATGAAGTATGAAACTTAAGGGTAAATATAAAAAAAAATTCAGAGTCCATACCTGCTCCTTTGAGTAGGATTTTCACTGTATCTGGATGGTTGAGGGTACACGCCACTCGTAGGGGACCAAAGTACGTAATGAAGAATTTGGGATATTTCCTTGTCCATTGTAAAGCTCGTTGTAATCGTGTATTGCTTCCCCCTTTTCCTAAAAACTAAAAGTTAATAATATGAAGTTTGACAAGCAGTGTACGTTTAGTATTTAATTAATACAGAGATTTATCAAACTATAATTTTAGGTGACCTAGACCAAATTGACTTTAGTTATATATGACACTGGGAATCAAAATATTACAATTTATCGCCATCAGGCATTTGTACATGTATATATAATGTGCATACTTATATTTTGCTTAGTCCATTGATACTTTAAATTATACGTGTATCTAGATATTTATTAATTATTTGTTACTATTTTATTTCTAAATGTACTATATATTATAAGGGGCCCGTAGTTTGGCAATAAATCATTTGTGTTATAATTTGCTTAAAAGCTCATCAGCCCTTAATAAAGAATTTTTAAGGAATGACAGATCGCTACTCAAGGATCGGATCCTTGGGCAGCGATCTTTGTGAGCATATCAAAGGATCTGATTTTAAATAATCAGACTAGGTAGATTTTTTTTAATCAACCCTCCTTCTCCCCCATTTACTTTGAGAACCACTACTAGTATGATTTATGCTGATTATGTTTTTGACCGCCTCTCAGAAATAATGAACGTGATAGTTTGGAGAGAGAGAGAGAGAGAGAGAGAGAGAGAGAGAGAGAGAGTACTAGTGTGTATACTTACCAGTTTCATGTGACCCAGAAGCCAATGTTTACCTTCCGGCTCGGGGAATCCTTTGAATGCACGTCTCAACTGAATCGCCCGTAATATAAGCTTCAGTAATAAAATCCCTACACAAGTCACTAACCCTACCACTGTAAACTCTATCCAGTTTTCCCGGAGAATTCGGAATATACTCAGTACAGCCATGCCGTCTTATCAACTAATGATATAAATTCACATGCATAAACTAAAGTAAACACATTTCATCCCCATTCACGGTCCTTTAAAAGGTCAAAATGTAGAACGATATACAACCTGATACTTATACCTGTCCCCTTTTCTAAAGGAATACAAACGTAATATTTATACCCCCGCTTGAAAAGGGGGAGGGTGTATATATGTTAGTTTTTAATTATTTTTTTTAACATATGTTAGCGTTATGTTAGTTTAAGAGTTGTTGTAAAATGTGCTTTATAAATAAAAATTAATTTCATTACAACATGTATTGGTAACAATCCTCTGTTAAAACTAATGTCCAAATAACTGTATCTCACTTCTATTCTCAATGACCGTGTAGTGTAGGGCAGCGCCGCGAGAATTCCATCGGCATCGAAAGCAAGTTTTTTGATTTGCCTAGATAGCCGAGCGGTCTAGCGCGCTGTTCCTGCACTGCTAGGAGACAGATTCCGAAGGTATATATGAATTTCTTTGTGCTTTCTATATATATATATATATATATATATATATATATATATATATATATATATATATATATATATATATATATATATATATATATATATTATCAATATACATATATAGTTTACAAATAAATATGTGTCTATAACATTATTTATGAAAACTCATGGCATTATGCCGTATTTTGAAGGCTTTGACAAGATATTCACTTAGCTTTGTAATAATTAGATTATCTTCATTAGACATTAACCAGAGAAATTTGTCTCCTTTTGATAATAATATGAAATTTTTGTTTAGTAATGAGATATCACGAAAAAAATTATCTCTCTCCTCAGTATATAATGGGCATTCAGTAAGAAAATGATATTCATCTTCTATATTGTTTTGGTTACACATTAAACATATTCTTTTGTTTCTATCTAAGGGGATATATATATATATATAAAACTAGGGTACTGTGAGCAATGAGCTCAATAAATGATACCCCCCCCTCCCATATGAATAATGGGAGTGTCCATGTTTTGCTGTGGGATCTCATTATTGTGGCAAACTTTTTTCACTGCCAACTTTCTTCCACTTCCAATTTCCCATACAATACTTCATGTTTATCACTTGTAGAGACGACTATAATAAAGGGTTGGGAGATGGATAAAATATACAAATTACAATGTAGTTAAATAATGTGCCTGAGTCATTTTGTTAAAGGTAGATAATTGACCGATGCTGGAAAGTGGAGAAATTCTCCCCCAAAGT